>NC_081554.1:136959480-137185908 GCF_963082655.1 Stomoxys calcitrans | reverse complement strand
GTTTGGACCACAATTAAATTATATGTTGGAGACCTGTGTAAAATGTCAGGCAATTCGAATAAGAATTGCGCCCTTTGGGGGCTCAAGAAGTAAAATAGAGAGATCGATATATTGGGTTGCTCAAAAAGTAATTGCGGATTTTTTAAAAGAAAGTAAATGCATTTTTAATAAAACTTAGAATGAACTTTAATCAAATATATAATTGCCATTTTGTTCGATAACCTTTTGCCATCTTCCTGGCAAATTTAGTATTCCACGCTCACAGAACTTCTGGCCTTTATCTGCAAAAAACTGAACCAAGTGCGATTTTATAGCCTCATCATTGCCGAAAGTTTTACCATTTAAGGAGTTCTGCAAAGATCGAAATAAATGGTAGTCTGATGGTGCAAGGTCAGGGCTATATGGTGGATGCATCAAAAGTTCCCAGCCAAGCTCACTCAGTTTTTGGCGAGTGACCAAAGATGTGTGCGGTCTAGCGTTGTCCTGGTGGAATATGACACCTTTACCATTGACCAATATGGTCGCTTCTCCTTAATGGCTGTATTCAATTTGTTCAATTGTTGACAGTAAACATCCGAATTAATCGTTTGGTTCCTTGGAAGTAGCTCAAAATATACCACACCCTTCCAATCCCACCAAACAGACAGCATAACCGTCTTTTGGTGGATATCAGCCTTTGAAGTGGTTTGAGCTGGTTCACCATGCTTGGACCATGATCGTTTTCGACTAACGTTGTTGTAAACAATCCATTTTTCATCTCCAGATATGATTCGTTTTAAGAACGGATCGAATTCATTGCGTTTAAGGTGCATATCACAAGTGTTGATTCGGTTTGTCAAATGAATTTCTTTCAATTCAGGTGGTACCCGTATTAAAATTGACGCCAAACAAACAAATTTAAATAAAATTTCGCGCACTTTTTTTCTAAAGCAATCTAAAAGTAACAGCTTATAACTGACAGAAGAAAGAATGCATTTACAGAGTCACAAGCCGTTAAAAAATTTGTCAACGCCGACTATATTACTACTATATTACCGACAATTACTTTTTGGGCAACCCAATATATGGGAGCTGTATAGGGATATAGACCGATTCAGACCATAATAAACGCGTATATTGATGGTCATGAGAGAATCCGTCGTACAAAATTTCAGGCAAATCGGATAATAATTGCGACCTCTAGAGGCTCAAAAATTGAAAATATCAGATCGGTTTATACATATGGCAACTATATCATGTTATGAACCGATTTGAATCATACTTGGCACAGTTATTGGATATCATAACAAAGCACGTCGTGCAAAATTTCATTCCAATCGGATAATAATTGCGCACTCTAGAGGCTCAAGAAATCAAGACCCAAGATCGGTTCATAGGGCAGCTATATCAAGACATGGACCGATATGGCCCATGTACAATCCCAACCGACCTAAACTAATAAGAAGTATTTGTGCAAAATTTCAAGCGGCTAGCTTTACTCCTTCGGAAGACAGACGGACGGACGGACATGGCTAAATCGACATAAAATGTCGCGACGATCAAGAATATATATACTTTATGGGGTCTCAGACGAATATTTCGAGTAGTTACAAACAGAATGACGAAATTAGTGTACCCCCTATCCTATGGTGGAGTGTATAAAAATTCATTAATCTTCTTATACAATATATAAAAATCAATTTGTGTTTGTTTGTAGGTTTGTTTGTTTGTGTGTTCCTTATAGATTCAGAAACGGCTGAACCGATTTTTTTGAAATTTTCACAGATGGTGCATAATGACCCGGTGGTGAAAATAGGGTACTAAATTTTTTGATATCTGAAGGGGAGGACGTCAGATCTCGGAGATGGGTGGTGCGATTTAAGCGAAATTTTGTGTGCTTTCATATAGTACCCTAAAAATAAAAATGTAGTATCCAAATTTCCGATGGGGTACCTAGGAGGTCTGCCCCAGCCTAAAACCTACCAAACACATATTTAGGCCAAACACGACAATATGGGACTCAAATGAAAGGTATTTAGGATAAGAAAACGTATCTGATATCCAATTGTCGTACCAAGTGCTAGGGGGACCACCCCAAGCCTCAAAACACCCCTAAATTGGTCACATTTACTGACCATGGCAATATGGGACTCAAATAAAAGGTAGTTGCGAGTAGAATACAAATCTGATATCCAAATATGGAACCACGTTTCTGGGGGTCCACCCCTTCCCCAAAACACCCCCAAAACTGGATTTATTTGCTGACCATGGGAATATGGGGCTTAAATAAAAGTTATTAGAGTGTAGAATTAGAATATGATATCCAAATATGAGATCAAGTGTTTGGGGGACCGCCTCTCCCCAAAAACCTCCCCCAAACGGGACACATTTACGACCATAGCAATATGGGGCTCAAATGAAAGGTCTTTGGGAGTAAAGCACAAATCTGATATCAATATTCGGGAGAAGTGTCTATGGGGCCAGCCCACCCCCCACAACACCACCCAAATAGTAAGCATTTTCTGACTATTGCAATATGAGGCTCAAATAAGAGGGTTTTTAAAGTGGAACACGAATCCGATATATATTTTCAAGGCCAACTCACTGAGTGGCCGCCCATCCCCCAAAACACCCCCAGGCCGGTCATGTTTGCCGACTATGGAAATATTGGGCTTATATTAAAAGTATGTGGGAGTATACTACGTATCTGATATCAACATTAGGGGCCAACTGTCTAGCGGACGTCCCACCATCATATCAACGCCCAAATAGGACGTATTTGCTCTCCAAGACAATTGGGTCTTAAAGAGAGTTGAACTAAATACTCATAGTTTTTAGGGCCAATACCCCAATCTGGACATATTTGCTGGTTTTGCAATAAGGAGTTTAAATGAGATAAGAAAACGAATTTAATATCCAATTTTGAGGGCAATGGCAATATGGGGTTCAAATAAATAGTATATAGTTATATGTAAATAGAGCATGTTGCTGATATATTTTCCGGGTTTAGTGTTTGGGGGACCACCCTAACCCCCAAAACACCCCTAATTCGGGCATATTTACCGACCATGACAATGTGGGGCTTAAATGAAAGGTATTGGGGGGTAGAGCAAGAATTGATACACATTTTCGGGACCAATTTTCTTGGTCCCGAGCTGAATTTTGCACTGATTGCCTACAAACTATTTAGGGGCCGATTCTATTCTTTCAAAGGCTTCAAAATGTGGTTGTCTTTGCGAATATCTTCTAGAAGTTGTATTAATGTCTCTTGCTGCTGTTTCGAGTTCCCAGTTTGGAACCCCCGCCCATCGAATCTTCGATCATCGAGTTCGTCTCGAAAGAGAAACAAAACGAAAAACTGTGAAATTAAATGATCTTCGCCCTTACAGGCAAAAACAAAAACTAAAAAAAATCAAATTCGTCAGAGCCAGGGCGGGATTCGAACCTGGCCGCACGGAGCAGTACAAACACAAACATTAACACAACATCCAAAAGATGCACACAAATGACATGTGTATGCCATGGAAGCTAAGTAGTCGTAAAGAAAACAAGTAAAAGCGTGCTAAGTTCGGCCGGGCCGAATCTTATATACCCTCCACCATGGATCGCATTTGTCGAGTTCTTTTCCAGGCATCTCTTCTTTGGGAAAAAAGGATATAAGAAAAGATTTCCTCTGCTATTAGAGCGATATCAAGATATGGTCCGGTTTGGACCACAATTAAATTATATGTTTTAGGCCTGTGTAAAATGTCAGCCAATTCGAATAAGAATTGCGCCCTTTGGGGGCTCAAGAAGTAAAATAGAGAGATAGATTTATATGGGAGCTGTATCGGGCTATAGACCGATTCAGACCATAATAAACACGTATGTTGATGCTCATGAGAGAATCCATCGTACATAATTTCAGGCAAATCGGATAATAATTGCGACCTCTAGAGGATCAAGAAGTCAAGACCCAAGATCGGTTTATATGGCAGCTATTTCAGGTTATGGATCGATTTGAACCATACTTGGCACAGTTGTTGGATATCATAACAAAACACGTCGTGCAAAAATTCATTCAAATCAGATAAGAATTGCGCCCTCTAGAGGCTCAAGAAGTTAAGACCCAAGATCGGTTTATATGACAGCTATATCAGGTTATAGACCAATTTTAACCATTCTTGGCATAGTTATTGGATATCATGACAAAACACGTCGTGCGAAATTTCATTGCAATCGGATAAGAATTGCGCACTCTTGAGGCTCTAGAAGTCAAGACCCAAGATCGGTTTATATGGCAGCTATATCAGATTATGGACCAATTTGAACCATACTTAGCACAGTTGTTGGATATTATAACAAAACACGTCGTGCAAAACTTCACCTAATATGGCCGATTAGTTATTCTAAACAAATGATAAAACGCGTCCCATAGTGGTTGGTGTGTGTTGTGATCTCTGGCTTTCATTTTCCTTTGCAAAAATCTTCGATCATTGAACTCGTCTCGAAAGTTTTTCAGACTAACAAGCAAATAATTCATTTAAAGACATTTTTTAAATAACATAATAAATAAACTTTTACTTCTTTATAAAGAAATTGTATTAACCCATTAACGACAAAAAAATACCCAAGAATATAGCTGCATTAGAAAAATTATGGCTCGAGGTATCGTTATGAAATTTGGATTTGCATAAAGTGGACAATAGTCACAACAATTTTTCCAGTCACGTTTTGGGAAAATCAAACGAAAATTTTCTAAAAATTGTTAGGAGTGAGATTTTTGGAATCCGTTTTAATATCTTGTTGCATTTGATGGTTTCTATACTAAAAAAACGAGCAAAGCAAATATGTTCAAAATGTAATAACTTCGGTTTACAAATGACAATAAATTACTCAAAATGTGACGAACAAATACATGGGAGATATATATAAATCTGAAACGATTTCGACAAAACTTTATGGATATTGCGGAATTTGTCGAGGAAAGCGTTGTACAAAATTTTGGGAAGATTGGGGACTAAATGCGCTTGCAGTGGGTCTAGGAGCGAAAATCTGGCGATATATATATATATATGAGAGCTATATTTAAATCTGAACCGATTTCTATGAAATTCAACGGTAATATCGAGAATCATAAGAAAATCCTTCCTGCCAAATTTCGAGAGAATCGGTTATCAAATAACCATTTTATTGCTGTATTACTGCAAATCGGATGAACTTATACATAAGAGCTATATCCAAATCTGAACCGATTTCTATGAAATTCGTCAGAAACGTCGAGAGTCATTAGAAAATCCTTCCTGTCGATTTTCGAGAGAATCGGTAAACAAATGGCCATTTCATTGCTGTATTACTGCAAATCGGGTGAACATATATATAATGAAATTCGCCAGAAACATCGAGAGTCATAAAAAAATCCTTTCTGCCGAATTTCGAGAGAATCGGTAAACAAATGACTATTTCATTGAATAATTACTGAAAATCGGACGAACATATATATGGGAGCTAAATCCAGATCTGAACCTATTTTATCCAATTTCAATAGGCTTCGTCTCTAGGCTGAAAAACATGCTTGTACCAAATTTGAAGACGATCGAATGAAAACTGCGACCTGTACTTTGTACAGAAATTAACATGAACAGACGGACATAGCCAAATCGAATCAGAAAGAGATTCTGAGTCGATCGGTATACTTATCAATTGGTCTATCTCTCTTTCTTTTGGGTGTTACAAACAAATTCACTAAGTTATAATACCCTGTACCACAGTAGTGGTGTAGGGTTATTAAACTACAAGCTGTGTCTGATAGGCTGGTTCCCTGGCTTAGGGAGATATACTCTGCTTGTATCAGAATGTCATATATACCTGTGGGATGGAGGGACACGAAGGTCATTTTCATTCCGAAAGCAGGAAAACCCCACAACACTAAGGCGAACGATTTTCGTCCTATTACTCTGTCATCCTTTATGCTGAAGACTCTTGAGAGGTTGATAGAAACATATCTTAGGGCAAAGATCTCTGGAGATCGCCTGTCGCGTCAGCAGCAGGCATATAGTAAAGTCAAATCTACTAAAACAGCCCTTCACGACCGAGTCGGCTACATACAGGGTTCTCTCGCTGTCAACGAATATACAATGGTGGCATTTCTTGACATTGAAGGTGCTTTCAATAATGTAAAACCGACGCCAATCATGAAGGAGTTGAAGTTTCTAGGCATCAACTCTACGGTAAGAAAGTTTATTAATAACTTACTTACTAAAAGATGCATTATGGCAGGTTTGGGATCTGTGGATCTAAAAATGTGGGTCAGCAGAGGAACTCCTCAAGGTGGTGTACTGTCTCCTCTACTTTGGAACATATCCATTAACAATATATAATTGTCTCTGGAAGAAAAAGGTGTAAAAGTGGTTGTGTATGCTGATGACCTGGCAAATGCGGTTAGGGGAAAGTTTCCCAGCGCTCTAAGAGATAGACTTTAGGAAGCTCTACGTGCAACAGCAAAGTGCGCTACCGAAGATGGTCTAGGTATAAATCCGTGCAAGATAGTTGTAGTTCTTTTCAGCAGGAGGAACAAGTTACCTACAGTGGAACCGGCCTTCATAGGTGGAGAGAATGTTCCATTTACAGAAAGCGCAAAATACTTGGGTGTATTGCTGGACTGGAAATTGAACTTCAAATCCAACATTTTGGAAAGGCCAAGTAAGTCCACTCTTTGGCAAAATTTGGGGGTTTAGACCGTGTGTCATGCATTGGGCATATACTGCAGTTGTCAGACCTACAATGCTATATGGTGTTGTGGTCTGGTGGACGGCACTTAAAAAGTCCACCTACTGCTCAGTTCTTAACCGGATACAACGGATGGCTTGTTTGTGCATCACAGCCGCACTGAGGACGACAACATCTGATGCACTGAATTTTATGCTTCATTTTATGCCTCTGGACATTGCGGCTACCCAAATTGCAGCGACCACTGCCGTGAGGTTAAGGGAGCTTTCTCATTGGTCATGTGGCGGCTACGGACACTGTGTTATTCTTGATACAATATCCGATGCTCCAGGCAGTGGGGATTACACCCTACCTGAGCCGCTTTTTGATAAAAATTACTGTACCACTATTCCTGTTAGAACCGATTGGAACTACGATATTCATGGTAACAGAAGTTACATAGACTTCTATACGGATGGTTCCAAATTAAACGAACAGGTGGGCTTTGAGGTGTACACTAAAGATTTAGAACTCGTCATATCGAAAAGGTTACCCGACCACTGCAGTGTGTATCAAGCAGAGATCCTTGCAATTAAGGAAGTGGTGGAATGGCTAAGATATAATGTCATTACGACGATTGACGTAAATATCTTCTCAGACAGCCAGCAGCCATTAAATCCCTGGAGAACGTATTTCTGAACACAAAAAACGCCCTCGACTGTCGCAGATTTCTTAACGAGATGGCTGAACAGTTCAAAATTCAACTGTTCTGGGTGCCGGGCCACAGAGATATCCCAGGGAATTCTAAAGCAGACGAGCTTGCGAGACTAGGAATTACCCTACACATTCCAGGGACACTGGAATCTGTGGGTATGCCTCTATCGACATGTCAGCTAAGTTTTCAGGACTAGGCCCAACGGACAACGAATGTTAGATGGTCATAAAGAGGGGGCTATGAGCATTCCAAAACTAAGTGGCCTAATCTAGACTTGAAGAGGCCTACTGCTTTGCTGTCATTGGCCAGAACAGACGTCTCAGTCATTGTGTCCGTCATAACAGGTCACTGACTGATCAGAAAACATGCTGACAAATTGAAGGTTGACAGCACCGACTTTTGCAGAAGCTGTAGGGACATCGAAGAAGAAGAGACTATAGAACACCTTCTGTGTGTGTGTCCCTTTAGGTTCTCATTTCTTTGAGAACCTGTCTGATTTAACGGATGTGATCATTCGCAAGTTATTGGGCTTTTTAAAGCAATCTGGATTGTTCACCGGTAGGAACCAGAAGACATCGTACTTCTTCTTTTCCTGTGGTATCACAATGGACGAAAGCGTCTAAGTGCGTGAGTCTGGCAGACTGCCACTTAAACCTAACCATGATCATTTTTGTGATATTTTTGTAGTTTTTCAAATAAGTAATCGTGAAAAACATGGACATTTCACTGTGAAACACGAATTTTATACCCACTTTTTGTAAACATGCAATTTGACTCGTCGAACTTCATTAAAGATTTTCGTACATAACAAGTAAGGAAATCATTATTCGCAAAATTTTTTCATTATAAAACTATTTTATTGGAAGAAAATCAAAAATTCAAAAAGTAAATTTTAATTTTTTAAAAAATATTTTACTGTGCTCAAATGTACGGTCAACGCCAACAGAACTAAAAAATTTCTACTAGAATTTTTATCCTACATTAAACTGCTACTGTAAATTATGGAATTCCATAAAAAAAATTAAATATTTATTTTAAAATGTAATTTGAAATAGTTATTTTAATTTGAAATATTTATTTTAAATGTGAATTAATTTGGGTGATCATTTCGGGGCTTTAAAATTGTGTTTCAGAGTCCTTAAAATTGTTTATTTCATTGCAAATGTAATTCATTTAATTTATAATTGAATATTGTTAATTATTCTTTGGAAAATTTATCAGTCTAACAAGCAAAATATTTCATTTAAAGACATTTTCTTAATAATTTTTTTCGACATAAAAAATTTTAATTAAAATAATAAAACGAGAATTAAGAGAGAATTCATATAGACTAATGTCCTTGAAAATTAGTCTTTCGGAGCAATTTTTATAAAAAAAAAATTTGACAGGAAAATTCAATGAAGATTTTGGCTTAAGGAAACTTTTAACAACTTTTCGTTTAAAACAATCACAAAAATTTTATCTTGTAAAACAATTACATTGCGATTTAGTCGTTAATTCTTTTATATAACAAGTAAAAAGGCGTTATGTTCGGCCGGGCCGAATTTTGGATACCCACCACCTCGGGTATATATGTAAACCACCTTTCGTCAAAATCCGGTGCAAAACTCATACCTTATGTCCCATAGCAGAAATATATGGACAAGAGCAAAGTTAATCCCCTAACTTAGCTCTCTGTCCACAATTTCGGCAACATCGGACAATAAATTAGTTTTATGGCCCCAAAACCTAAAACCGAGAGATCGGTCTATATGGCAGCTATATCCAAATCTGGACCGATCTGTGCGATAATGCAGAAGTATGTCAAGGGGCTTAACTTAACCCACTGTCCCAAATTTCGGCGACATCGGACAATAAATGCGTGTTTTATGGGCCTAAGACCCCAAATCGGAAGATCGGCCTATATGGCAGCTTTATCCAAATCTGGACCAATCTGAGCCAAATTGACGGAGGTCCTAAGACAGCGCACTGTCCCAAATTTCAGCAAAATCGGATAATAAATGCTGCTTTTATTGGCATATGACCCTAAATCGGAGGATCGGTCTATATGGCAGCTATATCCAAATCTGAACCGATCTGAGCCAAATTAAAGAAGGACGTTGAAGGGCCCAACACAACTCACTGTCCCAAATTATAGCAAAATCGGATAATAAATGTGGCTTTTATGTGCCTAAGACCCTAAATTTGAGGATCGGTCTATATGGCAGCTATATCCAAATCTGAACCGATCTGAGCCATATTAACGGAGGATGTCGAAGGGCTACAGACAACTCACCGTCTCAAAATTTCAGCAAAATCGGATAATAAATGTGGCTTTTATTGGCCTAAGATCCTAAATCGGCGGACAAAACTGGACAAAAAAAAGAATTTGTGCAAAGTTTCAGCTCAATATCTCTATTTTTGAAGACTGTAGCGTGATTTCAACAGACAGACGGACATGTCTAGATCGTCTTAGATTTTTACGCTGATAAAGAATATATGTACTTTATAGGGTCGGAAATGGATATTTCGATGTGTTGCAAACGGAATGACAAAATGAATATACCCCCATCCGTCGGTGGTGGGATGCGATTTAAGCGAAATTTTGTGTGCTCTCATATAGTACCCTAAAAATAAAAATTTGGCATCCATATTTCGGATGGGGTACTTAGGGGTGCTGCCCCACCTTAAAACCTACCAAACATAAATTCGATTTTCGATTTTCGACAAGCCAATTTCCCCCAACTTGACGGGAAAAATTGTTGTAACTGCTTTCAGTCGTCCACTTTACGCCAATCCAAATTTCGTTACGATACGTCTTTCATTACTCGAGCTTGAATTTTTCTAAGGCAGCTCTAATTTTATTTTTCGTCTTTATAACCCACTAGCTGACCCGGACCGGCCCCGCTGCGCCTTCTTTTACTTTATATGGAACAAAAGTTTCCTTGGAATATTTATTATCGACAATTAAAGATCTTTTAGTGAAATACCATGCTACGAAAATAGTATATCGCTTGACTAACAGTTTAACAATATAAGTGCCTTATCTGAATCCCATATGGCCTTTATTGGTCTACGAATTTAAGTTTGGATGTAAGGTGTACTCCATTCTTAAAATACATAATTTCAGCCCGATATTCTCATGATGTCTGATTTAGTGGTGTTTTAGGTGGAGAGGCGGTCCCCCAGGGGGAGAGGCGGTCCTCCAGGTGGCCCTGAAAAAATATTAGCATCTTGCATTTCTCCCAAATACCATTTATTCAAACCCCATATTGCCATTGGCTTAAGAGCAGTTTACAGGATGAGGCATCCCCCAAACACATGGCCCCAAAACAGGTTATCAAATTCGTTTTCTAATCTCAAATACTTTTTATTTGAGCCACATATTGGCAGGGTTGAAAAATTTTTTTCCTTTGGGGGTGTTTTGGGAAAGGGGGTGATGCCCTAAATACATAGTCCTACATTTGAATATCAAATTCGTATTCTACTCCCAAAAACCTTTATTTGAGCCCCATATTGCGATGGTCACTAAAAAATTGCTGTTTGTGGGGTATTTTGGATATAATTTCTTGTGAAAATGGGTATCAATTCTTGCTCTAACCCCCAATACCTTTCATTTAAACTCCACAATGACATGGTGGGTAAATATGCCTGATTTAGGGGTGTTTTGGCCATTCGGATGGTCCCCCAAACATTAAGCCCCGAAAATATGTCAGCAACGTACTCTCTTCTCATATATCTATATATCATTTATTTGAACCCCGCATTGCCATTGCCCTCAAAATTGGATATCAAATTCGTTATCTAATCTCATTAAAACTCCTTATTGCAAAAGTCAGCAAATATGTCCGGATTGGGGTATTGGCCCTAAAAACTATGAGTATTTAGTTCTACTCTCTTTAAAACCCAAATTGTCTTGGCGAGCAAATACGTCCTATTTGGGTGTTGTTATGATGATGGGACGTCCGCTAGACAGTTGGTCCCTAATGTTGATATCAGATACGTAGTATACTCCCACATACTTTTAATATAAGCCCAATATTTCCATAGTCGGCAAACATGACCGGCTGGGGGTGTTTTGGGGGATGGGCGGCCACTCAGTGAGTTGGCCTTGAAAATATATATCGGATTCATGTTCCATTTAAAAACCCTCTTATTTGAGCCTCATATTGCAATAGTCAAAAAATGCTTACTATTTGGGTGGTGTTGTGGGGGGTGGGCTGCCCCATAGACACTTTTCCCGAATATTGATATCAAATTCGTTCTTTACTCCCAAAGACATTTCATTTGAGCCCCATATTGCTTTGGTCGTAAATGTGTCCCCTTTGGGGGATGTTTTTGGGGAAAGGCGGCCCCACAAACAATTGGTCCCATATTCGGATATCAGATTCGTATTCTATATTCAAATACCTTTTATTTAAGCCCCATATCCCCATGGTCAGTAATTTAGTCTTGTTTTGGGGTTGTTGGTCCGACAATTGGATATCAGATACGTTTTCTTATCCTAAATACCTTTCATTTGAGTCCCATATTGTCATGATCGGTCTTAATATGTGTTTGGTAGGTTTTAGGGTGAGGCAGCCCCCCTAGGTACCCCATCCGAAATTTGGATACCAAATTTTTATTTTAAGGTACTGTATGAGAGCACACAAAATTTCGCTTAAATCGCACCACCCATCTCCGAGATCTGGCGTTTCTGAAAATTTGGGTAAGGTGGAGGGTCCGCCCACCCTTCAGATATCAAAAAATGTAGTACCCTATTTTCACCACGGGGTCATTGTGCACCATCTGTGAAAATTTCAAGAAAATCGGTTCATCCGTTTCTGAGTCTGTAAGGAACACACAAACATACAAACAAAAACAAATTGATTTTTATATACAATTAAGATATAAATTCTCTAAATTATGAATATGTAAAATTTCATTAAAATTGGACAACGGAATCGAAAAATATTTATTGAAAATTGTCTACAGAAACAATTTTATGAAAATGTTGTTTGGGATAAATAAGCACAATTAAAAACTTAACAAGTGTTTATGTAAAATATGGTGTCGCATAATGCAAAATTTTATTGATCTTTTGGCTTTAAAAAATAATTCCGAGGTTAGGTTGTCTTAAGAGAGCTTAAAAAAATTATTAAAATTATCCTTCAGAATATTTTTAAAATTTAAAATTTAATTTTATAAAAAAATTGTTTTTAGAAAAAATTTAACAAAAACGACGTCTATAAAAAAATTTTTCTTTTAAAATAATTTTGTCTTCATGCTGAAGATTTGGCATTAGAGATTGTTACGCTGAAATTTTGTCCTTAGAAAAATTTTATTAAAATTTGTTTAGAAAAAATTCCATTAAAGTTTTGTTTTGTACATAGAACTTCATTACAATTTTGTTCTAAAGAAAAATAATTTTAAGGGGGCCCTGGCCTCAGCAAAATGTTGTCTTTGTAGAATATTACAAATTTAACATTTTGTTATTTCTAAAAATGTTACGGACATTTTTTTAAACCTGCGTTATTTGTCACACTTTATGGGATCGTAGACGAATATTTCTAGGTGCTACAAGTGGAATGACTAGATTTGTATACTTCTCCATCCTATGGTAAAAAATGCAAATTTTGTCCACATTCCACTAAGGAACAGGGGCAGAGCCGAGTCCGAACGGCGTAGCGCAGTGCGACACCTCTTTGGAGAGAAGTTACATGGCATGGAAATGCAAATTTGCCCATGAACATTCTTCCACTAGGGAACAGAGGCAAAATTCTCACTATCAATGAGTGCTGTCCGATTCAAGTTTTTTTTAAGCCCAATGATAAGGTGCCTCCTTTTTATAGCCGAGTCCGAACGGCGTACAGCAGTGCGACACCTCTTTGTGGAGAAGTCTTTACATGGCATGCAAATGCAAATTTTGCCCATGAACATTTTACTAAGGAACAGGGGCAAATTTCTCACATATCAATGAGTGCTGTCCGATTCAAGTTTAAGCTCAATGATAAGGGGCTTCCTTTTTATAGCCGAGTCCGAACGGCGAACAGCAGTAAAAACTTGTGGAGAAGTTTTTACATGGCTGTCATACCAAATGGTACAGTACCTCCCAAATGTCGCCGGCATTAAGATGGGCTAACACCGCTGAAAATTTTCATGATGTTCTCGTCAGGATTCGAACCCAGGCGTTCAGCGCCATAGACGAACACGCTTATCTGTGCGCTACGGTAGCCAACACTTTACATAGCATAGTACCTTACAAATATTGCCAGCACCAGGAGGGGAAAACCACCGTAGCTACATGCTAACCTCTGCGCTGTGGTGACCTCCTATGGTGGTGGGTATAAAAATAATTTATTTTTGTTTGTATGTCCATATAGACGACGTAATCTATTTTCTTTAAATATTCGCATTGAATACTGATTCTGTGATAAAAAACGGAATATGTGGTAGGTCGCCTTTCCACGAACATACCCAAAAAGTGCATGTGCGCTTTGAGATTGTTGGGGTAATGCTACGAAAGGCGTGATCAAAGCAAAATTTTGTCTCAAATGGAAGGTATAGCAAATCTCACATAGAAATATGGCGTCACGTGCTTGGGGGTAATCCCATCCTCTTAAAGCAACAACCAAGATAAGTTAGCACTCAAATGCGAGGGTTTTAGATGTATAGAATCAACTAAACTTTAAAATATGGATTCATCTTTCAGATGGCTCAACGGACATGTAATCTAATTATGACAATATGGGGTTCATATTTAAGATACTTGAGAGCAGTGTACGAATTTTATATCCAACTTTTTGGGCCAAGTACCTCAAGGGCCGCTTATATTGGTATTAAATAAAAGGGACGTTGGATTAGAGTACGAATTGACATCTATATATATAATAAAAAGCGTGCTAAGTTCGGCCGGGCCGAATCTTATATACCCTCCAACATGGATTGCATTTGTCGAATTCTTTTCCTGGCATTTCTTCTTAGGCAAAAAAAGTATATAAGAAAAGATTTGCTCTGCTATTAGAGCGATATCAAGATATGGTCCTGTTCGGATCACAATTAATTTATATGTTGGAGACCTGTGAAAAATGTCAGCCAATTTATGTGGGAGCTGTATGAGGCTATAGACCATAATAAACACGTATGTTGATGGTCATGAGAGGATCCATCGTACAAAATTTTAGGCAAATCGGATGAGAATTGCGCACTCTAGAGGCTCAAGAAGTCAAGACCCAAGATCGGTTTATATGACAGCTATATCAGGTTATGAACTTGGCACAGTTATTGGATATCACAACAAAACACGTCGTGCCAAAATTCATTCAAATCGGATAAGAATTGCGCACTTTAGAGGCTCAAGAAGTCAAGACCCATACTTGGCACAGTTATTGGATATCACAACAAAACACGTCGTGCCAAAATTCATTCAAATCGGATAAGAATTGCGCACTCTAGAGGCTCAAGAAGTCAAGACCCAAGATTTATATGGCAGCTATATCAACACATGGACCGATATGGCCATTTACAATACCAACCGACCTACACTAATAGCAAGTATTTGTGCAAAATTTCAAGCGGCTAGCTTTACTCTTTCGGAAGATAGCGTGTTTTCGACAGACGGACGGACGGACGGACAGACGGACGGACATGGCTAGATCGACATAAAATGTCACGACGATCAAGAATATATATACTTTATGGGGTCTTAGATGAATATTTCGACTAGTTACAAACAGAATGACGAAATTAGTATACCCTCCCTTCATCTTATGGTGGAGGGTATAAAAATCTAATGGGAATACAAAATCAAGAATGTACGAATTTGATACATTTTGGAAAAAATTATCAAAACAAGATGGATCAAATATTTGATTAAACTAAACGTACCTTTAGTGTCATATAGCTCGACTCATTTTCCCTTCTTGAAGAATAGTAATGCAAATAAATAAAATAAATCTTGTAAGTATTACGCCCTTTAGGGGCTGAATAAGTAAAATAGTAAGATCGGTTTATAAGGAAGCTGTATTAGGCTTTAAGCCGATTCAGACCATATTCAACACGTATGTTAAAGATCATGGTACAAAATTTTAGCCAAATCGGATAATAATTGCGCATTTTAGAGGCTCAAGAAGATCCCAGATCGGTTTATAAGGCAGCTATTTAGTGGCTCAAGAAGTCAAGACCCCAGATCGGTTTATATGGCAGCAATATCAGGTTATGGACCGATTTGAACCATTCTTAACACAGTTGTTGGAAGTCATAACAAAACACCTCATGCAAAATTTCAGCTAAATCGTATAAGAATTACGCCCTCTAATGGCTCAGGAAGTTAAGATCCTAGATTGGTTTGTATGGCAGCTATATCAAAACATAGACCGATATGGTCCATTTACAATCTCAACTGACCTACACTAATAAGAAGTGTTTGTGCACAATTTCAAGCGGCTAGCTTTACTCCTTCGAAAGTTAGCGTATTTGCGACAGACAGACGGACATGGCTAGTTCGACTTTAAATGTCATGACGATCAAGAATATATATACTTTATGGAGTCTTAGACGAATATTTCGAGGAGTTACAAACAGAATGACGAAACTAATATACCCCCATCCTATGGTGGAGCGTATAAAAATGAATTTGTATGTTTGTTTATTTGTGGGTTTGTAAATTTGTTTGTTCCGTACAGACACAAAAACTGCTTAACCGATTTCATTGAAATTTTCACAGGTTGGCTTTATAATTTTTATACCCTCCACCATAAGATGGGGGGTATACTAATTTCGTCATTCTGATTGTAACTACTCGAAATATTCGTCTGAGACCCCATAAAGTATATATATTCTTGATCGTCGTGAAATTTTATGTCGATCTAGCCATGTCCGTCCGTCTGTCCGTCCGTCCGTCTGTCTGTCGAAAGCACGCTAACTTCCGAAGGAGTACAGCTAGCCGCTTGAAATTTTGCACAAACACTTCTTATTAGTGTAGGTCGGTTGGTATTGTAAATGGGCCATATCGGTCCATGTTTTGATATAGCTGCCATATAAACCGATCTTGGGTCTTGACTTCTTGACCCTCTAGAGTGCGCAATTCTTATCCGATTGGGATGAAATTTTGCATGACGTGTTTTGTTATTATATCCAACAACTGTGCCAAGTATGGTTCAAATCGGTCGATAACCTGATATAGCTGCCATATAAACCGATCTTTGGTCTTGAGTTCTTCAGCCTCTAGAGGTCGCAATTCTAACCCGATTGGAATGAAATTTTGCACGACGTGTTTTGTTATTATATCCAACAACTGTGATAAGCATGGTTCAAATCGGTTCATAACCTGATATAGCTGCCATATAAACCGATCTTGGGTCTTGACTTCTTGAGCCTCTAGAGTGCGCAATTCTTATCCGATTGGTATGAAATTTTGCACGACGTGTTTTGTTACGATATCCAACAATTGTGCAAAGTATGGTTCAAATCGGTCCATAACCTTATACAGCTGTCATATAAACCGATCTCGGGTCTTGACTTCTTGAGCCTCTAGAGGGCGCAATTATTATCCGATTTGCCTGAAATTTTGTACGACGGATTCTCTCATGACCATTAACATACGTGTTTATTATGGTCTGAATCGGTCTATAGCCCGATACAGCTCCCATACAAATCCATCTCTCTATTTTACTTCTTGAGGCCACAAAGGGCGCAATTCTTATTCGAATTGGCTGACATTTTACACAGGTCTCCAACATATAATTTAATTGTGGTCCAAACCGGACCATATCATGATATCGTTTTAATAGCAGAGCAAATCTTTTCTAATTTCATTTTTATACCCTCCACCATAAGATGGGGGGTATACTAATTTCGTCATTCTGTTTGTAACTACTCGAAATATTCGTGTGAGACCCCATAAAGTATATATATTCTTGATCGTCGTGACATTTTATGTCGATCTAGCCATGTCCGTCCGTCTGTCCGTCCGTCCGTCCGTCCGTCCGTCCGTCTGTCTGTCGAAAGCACGCTAACTTCCGAAGGAGTAAAGCTAGCCGCTTGAAATTTTGCACAAATACTTCTTATTAGTGTAGGTCGGTTGGTATTGTAAATGGGCCATATCGGTCCATGTTTTGATATAGCTGCCATATAAACCGATCTTGGGTCTTGACTTCTTGAGCCTCTAGAGTGCGCAATTCTTATCCGATTGGAATGAAATTTTGCACGACGTGTTTTGTTATGATATTCAACAACTGTGCCTAGTATGGTTCAAATCAGTCCATAACCTGACATAGCTGCCATATAAACCGATCTTGGGTCTTGACTTCTTGAGCCTCTAGCGTGCGCAATTCTTATCCGATTGGAATGAAATTTTGCACGACGTGTTTTGTTATGATATTCAACAACTGTGCCTAGTATGGTTCAAATCGGTCCATCACCTGATATAGCTGCCATATAAACCGATCTTGGGTCTTGACTTCTTGAGCCTCTAGAGGGCGCAATTCTTATCCAATTTGAATGAATTTTGGCACGTAGTATTTTGTTATGATATCCAACAACTGTGCCAAATATGGTTCAAATCGGTTCATAACCTGATATAGCTGTCATATAAACCGATCTTGGGACTTCTTGAGCCTCTAGAGTGTGCAATTCTTATCCGATTGGAATGAAATTTTGCACGACGTGTTTCGTTATTATATCCAACAACTGTGCCATGTATGGTTCAAATCGGTCCATAACCTGATATACCTGCCATATAAATCGATCTTGGATCTTGACTTCTTGAGCCTCCAGAGGTCGCAATTATTAACCGATTTGCCTGAAATTTTGTACGACGGATTCTCTCATGACCATCTCGATCGATCTCTCTATTTTACTTCTTGAGCCCACAAAGAGCGCAATTCTTATTTGAATTGGCTGACATTTTACACAGGTCTCCAACATAAATATAATTTAATTGTGGTCCAAACCGGACAATATCTTAATATCGCTCTAATCACAGAGCAAATTTTTTCTTATATCCTTTTTTTGCCTAAGAAGAGATGCCGGGAAAAGAACTCGACAAATGCGATCCATGGTGGAGGGTATATAAGATTCGGCCCGGCCGAACTTAGCACGTTTTTACTTGTTTTGCTTAAAAAGAGATGCCGGGAAAAGAACTCGACAAATGCGATCCATGGTGGAGGGTATATAAGATTCGGCCCGGCCGAACTTTGGATACCCACCACCTCGGGTATATATGTAAACCACCTTTCATTAAAATTCGGTGAAAATTGCACATCTTATGTCACATAGCAGTTATATCGAAATATGATCCAATTTGGACGAAATGCTGATAAGTACAAGTCATTGTTTAATTGTGTATAACAAAATATTGATCTTTTTAGTAGTTATATCTAAAAATAAACCGATCTGAACTATAAACGACACGGATGTCGAAAAGCATAACATAAGTACCAAATTTCAGCAAAATCGGATAATAAATGTGGCTTTGAAGGACCTAAGACCCTAAATTGGAGGATCGGTCTGTATGAGAGCTATATCCAAATCTGAACCGATCTGAGCCATATTAACGGAGGATGTCGAAGGGCCTAAGACAACTCACCGTCCCAAATTTCAGCAAAATCGGATAATAAATGTAGCTTTTATGGACCTATGACACTAAATCGGAGGATCGGTCTATATGGCAGTGATATTCAAATCTGGACCGATCTGGGCCAAATTAACGGAGGATGTCGAAGGGCCTAACACAACTCACTGTCCCAAATTTCAACAAAATCGGATCATAAATGTTTTATTTATTGGCCTAAGACCCTAAATAGGCGGATCGGTCTATATGGGGGCTATATCGAGATATAGTCCGATTTAGCCCATCTTCGAACTTAACATGCTTATAGACAAAAAAATAGTCTGTGCAAAGTTTCAGCTCAATATCTCTATTTTTGAAGATTGTAGCGTGATTTCAACAGACAGACGGACAGACGGACGGACATGTCTAGATCGTCTTAGATTTTTAAGCTGATCAAGAATATATATACTTTATAGGGTCGTAAATGGATATTTCGATGTGTTGCAATGACAGAATGGCAAAATGAATATACCCCCATCCGTCGGTGGTTGGTATAAAAATAAAAGTGGACCGATTAGGGCAATGTGGGAGTAGATTACGAATGTGGTCAGGGGGCGGCGAAATCAAGATTGACCAATCGGTACAACATGGGTATAAAATGAAAGATATTGGAGAGAAGAATACGAATATGTATTGAAAGTTGGGTCCAAGGAACCCCGGTTGTCACTCCAACCAAAACAGTTGCACAAACAGACATATTGGACGTACATATCAATATGGGACTCAAACGAGAAGTATTCGAGAGAATATAATGAATATGACCATAAAATGTATGTCTATGTATTTGCGAATCGCCCCATGCCCAAAGAGCCCTCCAAATAGGAATTTTACTTGATGGTAGCTATATTAGGCTCAAATGAAAGGTATTTGGGAGCTTATTACGAATATGACATTAAACATTTTGTCCAAGAATGCTTTACCTCCTAAAATCGCCTTCAATACGTTATTTGACCAATTAAAATAATGGGGGTTCAAGTGGTAGATATTTTTGAGTGGAGTGCGTTATTCAAATTTGTGCTCAAATGACAGATGGGGTGTGGCGCACAACCCTCATATAGGCGCCCTCCACCAAACGGCTGTATACACCAATCATGGCAATATGAGGTTGTCGACTGATATCTCCCAAAAATTGGGACGATTCGTTCAGAGTGATAGCGTCAAGGTGGCCGAAATTTTTAGCTCACCGATAAGGGGCCTTCTTTTCCAAGACAAGTCCAAACAAGTAAAAGCGTGCTAAGTTCGGCCGGGCCGAATCTTATCCGGATCGCGTTTGTCGAGTTCTTTCAAGTCAAGACCCAAGATCGGTTTATATGGCAGCTATAACAAAACATGGAGCGATATGGCCCATTTACAATACCAACCGACCTACACTAATAAGAAGTATTTGCAAAATTTCAAGCGGCTAGATTTACTCCTTCGGAAGTTAGCGTGCTTTCGACAGACGGACGGACGGACTGACATGGCTAGATCGACATAAAATGTCGCGACGATCAAGAATATATATACTTTATGGGGTCGCAGACGAATATGTCGAGTAGTTACAAACAGAATGACGAAATTAGTATACTCCCCATCCTTTGGTGGAGGGTATAAAAATTGTAAAAGAGCAATTATCGGTTTCTTAAGTGTTTTGATGGAATCGTCCTTATTGGAAAGCTACGATGAAACGTACACCGTTCCTTTGAATTTATTAAGGAGGGGAGATGCTGGCATGGGATTGAGTGGTCTGGCTGGGCAGTTAAACAAGTGACGCACAGTGGGATTGGAAAAAAATAATGTGTAAATTAGTCTGCCAATTGTGAATGGGTAGAGATATCCTCAATGAAAACACTGTGTCCATGGGCGCCACATGACCAAATTAAAATCTCCCTTAGCCTCATATCACTTGTCGCAACAATTTGTCTAGCCACAATATCCAGAAGCATTAGGTGGTTAATTCATGAATTCTTTGTCAGTACAACAAGTGCTGCTGACAAGGGACTTGAGAACGTTGAACGAAATATTCGTCTAGACCTCATAAAAAATATATATTACTGATCGTCTCGATGATTTGAGTCGATCTAGCCATGTCCGTCCGTCTCTCGAAATTACGTTAGCGGTCGAACGCGTAAAGCTAACTGCTTGAAATTTTGCACATATACTTCCTATTGATGTAGGTCATTTCGAATTGCAAATGGGTAATATCGGTTCAGATTTAGATATAGCTCTCATATAAACCGATCCCCCGATAAGACTGCTGGAGCCCCAGGAAGCCGCAATTTTTGTTCGATCTTGTTGAAATTTGTTGTAACTTCTAACAACTGTGCCAAGTACGGTCCAAATCGGTCTATTATCATATTTTAGCAGAATCCATGGAGGGGTTCGGCCTGGCCGAACTAAGTACGCTTTTTTGGACCTATATAGACCGACAAAGGCGCATTGTATACTCAACATTCAAAAACGAAACAAAATTATTATGTGACGCGCAGCTGGAGTGTGAAACGAAGTATCATTTGAAAATGAGCGCTGCTATTATTTGGTTTTCACTGAGGCATGCTAATACCATTTTATTTTCATGTCTACTGTCACGCTTTCATTACCCTTTGCTATTATTCAAAACAAATTATGTAAAATATTTTATATTTCGTAAATATCTTGATATCTCTGAAAAATGTACACAAAAAGCAATTACTGTCCATTGGTGGGGCATTGTATTGCAATTATACATTAACTCTTACAATTTTGTTGGCAAATAATGCAATTTCGAACGAATTGTCAATAATTATTAATAATGATTTCGATATGGTTGAAACTGCAAAGAGGTCATATGGAAATGTAAGTCAACTGCAATGGATGTAAAAAAAGTCCAGTTATATTTTCAATATAACCTTTTACACCAACATCATCATTATTTGATAGCTAATAAAATCATTCTCTTAATTATTTACTTATGCAAATTCGAGGCTGTTGATTGACGTTCAAGCAAAAATATCAAAAGTAATAGAAATTCATTTAATGGGCTTACTTGAAAAGAATTTAGTTACCGATTAATATAATCTGTTTAAATTTCACAATTTGCATGATGTTTCAGGTGATTTTTTTTGTGAGAAAACTTCTTCGAAGTGGCAGCACCGGTTAATTATTATGCCCAAACGTCATCTATTGAAGCAGAAAGTGTTCAATATACTCTGTTAGTTCGTAATAGAGAAACTCGCCAACAATCAACGACTCAAATGGCTTGTATATGCATCACAGCCGCACTGAGCACGACACCATCCCACGATTTTTATCCGATTTGGCTGAAATGATGCTTATAGTGTTCTGTTATGACTCTCAACAACTGTCCTAAGTACGGTCGAATTCAGTCTTTAACTGGACATAGCTCCCATATTATAGCAGAATCCATGGTGAGAAATTTCCAAGATTCGAACTTAGCACGCTTTTTCTTGTTTTTTCCTCAAAAATATTTAAGAAAATTCGGCTTAAAATAAATATTTTTATTAATTTTTTTAATGTAGTCTCTCTACGTTTATATACGTTACACCACTTAGTGAATTTGTTTGTAACAGGCAGAAGTAGGAGAGATAAACCCATTGATAAGTATACCGATCGACTCCGAATCACTTGATGGTTCGATTTAGCTATGTCCGTCTGTTCATGTTAATTTGTGTACAAATTACAGGTCGCAATTTTCATCCGATCGTCTTCGAATTTGGCACATGCATTTTCTTGGGCCTAGAAACGAAGCCTGTTGAAATTGGAAAAAATCGTATCAGATTTGGATATAGCTCCCATGTATATGTTCTTCCGATTTGGACTAAAATTGCATTTACATCGTCATTTGTAAACAGATTCTCACAAATCGTTGCACGAGTGATTTTCTTATAAGTCTAGATATTAAAGTTGAATTTCATAGAAATAGGCCCGAGTTTAGATATCGCTCCCATATATATGTTCGTCCGATTCGGACTAAAATTGCAATTATGTCGTTATTTGTTAGCCGACTCTCACGAAATTGCACAAGTGATTCTCTTTAAAGTCTCGACATTACTAGTGAATTTGCTACAAATCGGTTCAGATTAAGATATAGCTCCCATATATATTTCGTCCAATTTGGACTAGTATTGCAATAGTTTGGTCATTTGCTAACTGATTCACACGAACATTGCCTTATGACTCCCGGTATTGCTATTGATTTTTATAGAAATCGGTTCAGATTTAGGTATAGCTCCCATATGCTGCGGTTGAACCGTAGAGAATGGCCGTGACTACGAATGCGTATATATGTACGTAAAACCGTGTGTATTTATGTACGTTTAACCTACTGCCTTGGTTGAAGCAAATGGGACAGAAAAGAAAAGGGCGATCACAATAACAACACAATGATCATCAAAATCGCCGAAGCTCATTCTGTCCCTGTGGGAACAATCTATTTCGAAGAAGACAGTTGCCGAAATGGGAAGAACTCTATTCGTTTTTGACTGAGAGGTGGAAAGGCCGTGGAAAGCGTCTCTGATATAAGAGGTTCCAGTGATTCTGCCCCACGTCAGAAATACAATAATAATCATGATAGGTCAATGTGGTAAGGTACATCATACCAATGTGAATAACTCGAAATGCAACGTGTGCAATGATTCACATAGGCTTTAATCTTGTCCCAAAAATTTGAACATGAGGTTCATAAACAGACTTTCTGTTGTTGAAAGAGACAAGCATTGCATGAACTGCCTCAGTCAAGGTCATAAGGCATCGGATTGCCAAAGTAAGAATACCTGTTGGAAATGTAGTGGTAATCATCATAGTCTTCTTCACAAGGAAAAGGGGCAACAACAAGCCAATATGGAACACAACACAATTAGCTCAGAAAATACAGTCCACTGATCAGCCTTCGACTTCGTCAAAGTCAAATATACCATACTTCTGTGTCAAATAAGACCTTACTAGCGACTGCATGGGTCAAAATCGTGAAAAATGGTCTGTCCCACGAGATTAGGGCTCTAGTTGACCCTTGTTTCGATAACACTTTCATATCGGCACGAATTCGGAAGTTATTGAAATTGCCCACGAAACCCATTTCTACGGACATTTCTGGCCCTGATGGCAAACACGTGACAAAATGCTCAGAAATTGCATTTTTCACTCTCTGCTCCCCGAAAAAATCGCACTTTTCGGTTGAAGTAGAGGCGTTGGTTGTCCCAGATGTTACTGGAAACATCTCAACTCATTTTTTTGAATACATGGCCCACGACAACACTCCGAAGTTTAAATTTGCGGACCCGAAATTCTTTGTAAGTTGCTCCGTTGATATTCTCATTGGAGGAAACTTGTACTACCTTATTCTTCTTAAGGGAGTAGACCAGGGCATTCTAGGCTCGCTTGTGGCACTGGAGAGATCTTTGGGTGGATCGTGACTGGCCCATCGAACAGTAGGACAACGCAATGCTTGGTTCGTGTTGCTCATTGTACAAGAGTGTCAATCAATGAACAAATGTCAAATTTTATAAGATTGAGAAGATTCCCAAGAAGTCCTCCATTTCCGAGGAGGATAATATTTGTGAACAAATTTATCGATAGACAACAGTTCGGGATTCAAAGGGCAGATATATTATCGATCTGCCTTTTAAGTCTGAGTTGCCTACAGGCGATTGGGACAAATCGATACATTGCGCTGTCTAAATAGTTTCTTCGCAATGAAGATTCTCTGTCACGAAAACAGTCTTAAACAAGTAAAAGCGTGCTAAGTTCGGCCGGGCCGAATCTTACATACCCTCCACCATGGATCGCATTTTCCGAGTTCTTCTCCTGGGATCTCTTCTTAGGCAAAAAAGGATATAAGAAAAGATTTGCTCTGCTATTATTATATTATTACATGTTGGAGACCTGTGTAAAATGTCAGCCAATTCGAATAAGAATTGCCCCCTTTGGGGGCTCAAGAAGTAAACTAGAGAGATCGATTTATATGGGAGCTGTATCGGGCTATAGACCGATTCAGATCATACTAAACACATATGTTGATGGTCATGAGAGGATCCGTAGTACATAATTTCAGGCAAATCGGATAATAATTGCGACCTCTAGGGGCTCAAGAAGTCAAGATACCAGATCGGTTTATATGGCAGCTATTTCAGGTTATGGACCGATTTGAACCATACTTGGCACAGTTGTTGAATATTATAAAAAAACACATCGTGCACAATTTCATTCCAATCGGATAAGAATTGCGCACTCTAGAGACTCAAGAAATCAAGACCCAAGATCGGTTGATATGGCAGCTATATCAGGTTATGGACCGATTTGAACTATACTTGGTACATTCAAATCGGATAAGAATTGCGCACTCTAGAGGCTCAAGAAGTCAAGACCCAAGATCGGTTTATATGGCAGCTATATCAAAACATGGACCGATATGGCCCATTTACAATACCAACCGACCTACATTAATAAGAAGTATTTGTGCAAAATTTCAAGCGGCTAGCTTTACTACTTCGGAAGTTAGCGTGCTTTCGACAGACAGACGGACGGACATGGCTAGATCGACATAAAATGTCGCGACGATCAAGAATATATGTACTTTATGGGGTCTCAGACGAATATTTCGAGTAGTTACAAACAGAATGACGAAATTAGTATACCCCCCATCTTATGGTGGAGGGTATAAAAATTTGTATGATGAGGTCATACTAGAATATCTGTCCCTAGGACATATGAAGCAAGTCGATCCACCAAACAAGTTGGACCATTGTTTTTATCTGCCCCATCATGATGTTTTTAGGCCAGACAGTACGACGACTAAATTGAGGGTCGTTTTCGAAGCTTCTTGTCCGTCATCAAACGGCAAAAGTTTGATCACTAATTTTGAATTGGCGCATTTATAAATTTATCTTTAATGCCAACATTACGAAAATCTAAGCATACCTCATACCAGAGAATAATGTATAGGCCTTCTCCGGAAGAGGAGATTAAATATTTCGATTTAAATTACATTCACTTTTGGCGTAAATTGTGTCCCATATCAGGCCCTGAAATCTCCCTTGCAATTGGCAGAAGATGAGGCGCATCGATTTCCCGTGGGTTCAAAGATTCTCAGGGAAAGAAAGTATGTTGACGATGCTTTCGTAGGAATTCACTCTGTCCCTGAAGCCAGAAAATAGTTAAAAAAAATATTGATGTTTGCTGGGTTTCAACTTCGAAAGTTGACGTCAAATATCAGAGAACTGCTACAAGATCTGCCCCGTGATCACCTTTTGAACAAAGAGTTGTTAAATTTTGACGACAAAAGCACCGCCAAAACTTCTGCCGACGATTTCTCGCTGTGGACATCTATGAACGAAGACACTTAATACATCATCTTGAGGCTAATGACAATTGTATGGGGCTGTCACATCTGATTCGAAACTGAAACAGTGACTCCACGTTTCGTATTTGTGCACAGGCATGGAGGGCGCCTTTTTGGATCCAATCGATGACTGTGAAGTAGAATGGCTCCAGATGACAGCACTTGCACATATACTTTGTCCCAAGATAAGGGAAAAAACCTATTTTTGTTTTGCTCGACCCTAATGAGATAGTAAGCTATTTCGTACCAACGAAGCCTTTGTTGGAGTGGGATAGTCAATGGACTGTCATTAGTATACTCCGATGTCCTTGCGAAATTTCCTGAGTCTCCTCCAGTTTGTAACGATGCAGACTGGTATCAAGGCCGATACAGACTAATTGCCTTCGGCGATCAACGCCCAGTTAAAATGTATCGTTGTGTGTAAAAAAATATTCGTGAGATCTGGCCAGCTGCAGCAGTAGATTAAGTCAAGAAGGAAGATACTTCTTCTCGACCAATGGCGCATGTTTGGATACTAAGGATTCCCTCTGATCCTGAAGCGATAATTGGAAGACTAAGGGAATGCAATCCCAATCTTTCAACCACCGATTGGAAGATTGGTACATTGGATGAGGCTGATGGTGACCGGAGACATGCAGTACTCGAACTAATCTCCGGCTGTCTCGCAGACCTCAACAAGTCTTAAGGGTTTGTATCCTACGGATTCAACAAGTTGAAACTGAAGGTCTATAGAAGCGGTGGGGTCGGGGAATCAGACGACGGCTCAGCAGTTGTTGCTGAACACTTGCCTTAGGACTATCGACCACATCGCTATAGTCTGACTGATTGCAGGAGACTGAAATGCCCCCTGCCACAATCGAGACGGGACCTGACAAGCCCTGGGTGGGCGGGTCATAAAGTTGGACTGGGTGTGTGGAGGAATGGTGCGTGGACTAAGAATTCCTGGATTTAAACTTCTCAAGGGTACGGGGAATGGGAGACACAGAGCCTGTATTCTTGCAAAGGATAGTCTTAATGTTTTTCTTCGTCCGTCGCTAAGCACTGAAGATTTAATAGTAGCCAGTCTTGAAATAAATAAATCTCATTACAGGCTGGCTTCCCAATATATGGCATACGATTCAGAGATGCCGCCTTCAAACCTTAAGTCGCTGGTTGAAGCTGCTTCTGTAGGGAAGAAAAGCCTCATTGTAGAAAGTGCATCGCTAATGCATATCACCAGATATGGGGAAGTTCGGATGTCAACGAAAGGGGTGAACTGCTTATTGAATTTATTATAAGTTGCAATCTGGCGATTTGTAATAAAGGACTAAACCAACTACTCGTTGATACACACTTCCCGGGAAATTCTCCAACGGACAACGTGGCGACAGAAGAGGTTGTCACTGATATGCATTTGTCGGAAATTCTTTTGGCGATAAGAAGTTTCGACCCCTTTAAGTCGAAAGTTAAGTTACAAGCTGTGTCTGATAGACTGGTTCCCTGGCTTAGATAACCCTAAGATATGTTGAAAGAAACATATCTTAGGGCAAAGATCACTGGAGATCGTCTGTCGCGGCAGCACCATACATATGGTAAAAGCAAACCTGCTGAAAGAGCGCTTCAGGACTAGTCGGCTGTATACAGGGTTCTCTCGCTGTCAAGGAATATACAATGGTAGCATTTCTTGACATTGAAGGTTCTTTCAATAATGTTAAACCGACGTCAATCATGTTGGAGTTTCTAGACATCTCTTTTGTAAGAAAGTTTATTAATAACTTACTTACTAAAAGATCCATTACGGCAGTCTTGGGATCTGTGGATTTAAAAATATGGGTCAACAGAGGAACTCCTCAAGGAGGTGTACTGTCTCCTCTAGTTTGGAATATAGCCATTAACAATATATTTTTGTCTGCGGAAGAAAAATGCGTAAAAGTGGTCGCGTATGCTGATGACGTGGCAATTGCGGTTAGGGGAAAGTTTCCCAGCACTCTAAGAGATATACTTCAGGAAGCTCTACGTGCAACAGCAAAGTGGGCTACCGAAAGTGATCTGGGTATAAATCCGTTGAAGACAGAAGTAGTTCTTTTCAGCAGGATATACAAGTTGCCTACAGTGGAACCTGTCTCCTTGGGAGAAGGGAATGTTCCATTTGCAGAAAGCGCAAAATATCTGGTTGTTTTGCTGGACAGGAAATTGAACTTCAAATCCAACATTTTGGAAAGGGCAAGAAAGGCCACTCTTGCCCTATACACCTGCATGAGACCCATTGGTAAAAGTTGGGGGCTTAGACCGCGTGTCATGCATTGGGTATATACTGCAGTTGTCAGACCTTTTATGCTATATAGTGTTGTGGTCTGCTGGATGGCGCTTCATAAATCCAACCACTGCTTAATACTTAGCCGGATCCAAAGGATGGCTTGTTTGTGCATCACAGCCGCACTGAGGACGACACCATCTGATTCACTGAATTTAATGCTACATCTTATGCCTCTGGACATTGTGGCTACCCAAATTGCAGCGACCACTGCGATGAGGCTTAGGGAGCTTTCTCATTGGTCATGTGGCGTCTACGGACACTGTGTTATCCTTTGTACAATATCCGATGTTCCAGGCAGTGAGGATTACACCCTACCTGAGTCGCTTTTTGATAAAATTACTGTACCACTATTCCTGATAGAACCGATAGGAAGTACGATATCCCTTGTAACAGAAGTTACACAGACTTCTATATGGATGGTTCCAAACTAAACGGCCAGGTGGGCCTTGGGGTGTACTCCAAAGATCTAGATCTATCATGGAATGGGTAAGATATAATGTCACTACAACGATTGGCATAAATATCTTCTCAGACAGCCATTAAATCCATGGAGAACGTATTTCTGAACACAAAAACCGCCTTCGACTGTCGCAGATCTCTCAACGAAATGGCTGAACAGTTCAAAATTCTCCTCTTTTGGGTGCCGGGCTACAGAGATATCCCAGGGAATTCTAAAGCAGACGAGCTTGCGAGACTAGGAACTACCTTAGATACTCCAGGGACCCTGGAATCTGTGGGTATGCCTCTAGCGACATGTAAGCTAAGTTTTCAGGACCAGGCCCGAATGGCAACGAATGATAGATGGTCACAAAGAGGGGGATGTGAGCATTCCAAAACTATGAGGCCTCAACTAGACTTGAGGAGGTCTACTGCTTTGCTGTCATTGGCTAGAACAGACGTCTCAGTCATTGTGTCCGTCATGTCAGGTTACTGTTTAATTTGAAAACATGCTGACAGACTAAAGGTTGCCAGCTACGACTTTTGCAGAAGCTTTAGGGACATCGAGGAAGAAGGTTCTCAATCCTTTGAGAACCTGCCTGATTTAGCGGATGTGAACATTCGCAAGTTATTGGGCTTTTTAAAGCAATCTGGATGGTTCAACGGTAGGAACTAGAAGGCATCTTCCTTCTTCTGTTCCTGTGGTATCACAATGAACGAAAATGTCTAAGTGAGTCTGATGGTAGACTGCCACTTAAACCTAACCTAACCTTCTGTTCCCTTTTCAAAGGTTGTCACTGTAGATACTATGAAGGTTTAACTAATCGATCGTCATAATTACGTTCGAACCCTTACTGTCACGTTAAAAGCGAGAACTGTCCCAGCTCCATTCAGTACTACGCGAAGAGGATCCCCGGGGAAAGTAATTGAAGTATTGACCGTGAAGATCTTGCTGACTGCTCCTTCTACCTTTCTAGTTCGTGGTGTGTGGTACTTGAGAAAGATGTGGCTAATTTGATTTACCTTGGGCTGCCTCAAACGGAAAAGAATTTGCCATACGTCTAAAACACCATATTTGGTTTGGGTTTTCTTGGACCGACACACTTGGATAAAGAGTCTGATCTATTGTGAAGTTGAATTATTTACCTTGATATACCTAGTCCTAATTGTGCTTGCACAGTCGGTGCAGGGGGGCGGAATGTTCGCAAGCCTAATACGGCTTACTCCAGTGTGTAATAGTAGCACTGTCCAACACTAGCCCACTGACAACTGGGAGCATATCAGCTGTCATTTGTTTATTTTTATCTGCAGCTGCTGCAATTCTGCATTCCCTTTTGTTTGGATTCCTAACTCATTCTTATGGGTTGCCATTCAGTTAGCAGCATTATATATTTTTTTGGCAGTCAAATTTTAAGCCACAGTCTTGAGCTGCTTCATCAAGCTTTCATTGGAACATTGTTTCAACCTACATATTGGCCCGTGCCTTTGGAAGACAAGAAGGGAGCGTGTCGGCGCTGAGGTTAAAATTCAAGGCTTCAGATAAGGTGAGGTAAAGTTGACGGGGGCGTTAACAGATGAATTTCGTAGAAACTTGTTCAGTTTTAGATTTAGCTCTCATATATATGCATCTCCCAATTTTTTTACCCACCACCATAGGATGGGGGTATACTTATCTAGTCATTTCGTTTGTAACACCTCGAATTATTGATTATGGGGTCCATAAAGTATATATATTCTCGCCCGTCTCGAAATTCTGATTAAAACTAGCCATGTCCATCCGTCCGTCCGTCTGTCAAAATCATGATAGCGGTCGAACGGGTAGCGCTAGCCGCTTGAAATTTTGCACAGATACTTTATATTGATGTAGGTTGTTGAGACTGCAAATGGGCCATATCGGTTCAGATTTGGATATAGCTCCCATATAAACCGATCTCCCGATTTTACTTCTTGAGCCCATGGAAGCTGCTACTTTTGTCCAATTTAGCGGAAATTTTGCACATAGTGTTCCGTTTTGACATCCAACAACTGTGCCCAGTACGGTCCAAATCGGTCGAGAACCTGATATAACTACCATATAAACCGATTTCCGATTTGACTTCTTGAGCCCATGGAAGCCACTATTTTTGTCCGATTTGAAATTTTGCACATAGTGTTCTGTTATGACTTCCAACAACTGTGCAGAGTACTGTCCAAATTGGTCAAGAACCTGATTTCTTGATCCCCTGGAAGCCTCAATTTTCATCCGATTTGGCTGAAATTTTGCACATAGTATTCTGTTACTTCCAACAACGGAGTTAAGTACGGCCCAAATCAGTCTATAACCTGATATAGCTCCCACATGAACCGATCTCCCAGTTTGACTTCCTGAGCCCCTGGAAATTTTGCACATAGTGTTCTTTTTTTACTTCTAACAACTGAGCGAAGTACGATTTAAATCTGTGTATAACCTGATATAGATGCCATATAAACCGATCTCCCAATTTGACTTCTTGAGTCCCTGGAAGCCGTAACTTTCATCCGATTTGGCTAAAATTTTGTACATGGTGTTTTGTTATGACTCCCACCAACTGTACCAAGTTCATTTCCAATCTGTCAAAGACATAAAATAGATCCCATATCTCCCGTTTTGACTTCTTGAGCCTTTACAATCCACCATTTGGCTGAAACTTTGCATATAGTGTTCTGTTATGACTCTCAACAAATGGGCCAAGTATGGTTCAATTCGGTCTATAACTAGATATAGCTTCCATATTTTAGCAGAATCCATGGTGGTGGGTTCCCACGATTTAGCCCGGCCGAACTTAGCACGCTTTTACTTGTTACTTTTACCTTTGCTAACCCATTTATCAATCGATCTTCTCAAAAAATCAAATGTAAGCAAATTTTAAATTCGACAACAAATTTTGCATATCCAATGTGGTATAGGGTACCAAAAGGTTCGCCCGACCTCAGCCCGTCCTTACTTGTTTCATATCGATAGTGTTACCCGAGCTCTGCAGTGTGTATCAAGCGGTGATCCTTGCAATTAAAGAAGTAGTGAAATTGCAATGATGTAATGCCAAAGCGATTACTGGCATTAATATCTTCTCAGACAAATAGGCAGCCATTAAACCCCTGAAGAACGTAGTTCTGAATTCAAATACCGCCCTCGACTGTCGCAGATCTCTCAACGAGATGGTTGAACAGTTTAAAATTCACCTGTTCTGGTTGCCGGGCCACAGAGACTATGAACTATCTTACACATTCCAGGGGAACTGGAATCGGTTGGTATTCCAATAAGCTGAATATTCAGGATTAGACCCGAAGGACAACGACATTCGAAAATTATGTGGCCTAATCTAGACATGAAGAGGTCTTCCGTTTTGCTGTCGCGGGCGAGAGTAGACGTCTCAGTCATAGTGTCCGTCATCACAGGTCACTGTCTGATCGGAAAACATGATGACAGACTGAAGATTTTCAGTATCGACTTTTGACGAAACTGTGAGGACGTCAAAGAAAAAGAGACTGTTGAACATCTTCACTGTGTGTGAGTCCCGTACTGGCAGTCAGAAGGAGTTCAACTTTAGGTCCTCATTTCTTTGAGAACTTGTCTGATTTAGCGTATGTGAATTCGCAAGTTGTTGGGCCTTTTAAGATGTTGTTGGGCCTTTTAGATGCTGACCCACATTTTTAGATCCACAGATCCCAAACCTGCCATAATGCATATTTTAGTAAGTAAATTATTAATCAACCTTCTTACGGCAGAGTTTATGTTTATGTCCAACTCCTTAATGATTGGCGTCGGTCTTAAATTATTGAAAGCACATTCCACCATTGTATATTCCTTGACAGTGACGGAAAAAATAGAGGGTTCTCTAGCCGACTAGGTCGCGAAGGACTGTTTCAGTGGATTTGCCTTTACTATATGCATGCTGCTGCCGCAACAGGCGATACCCAGGAATCTTTGCCCTAAGATATGTTTCCATCAACCTCTCAAGAGTCTTCAGCATAAAGGATAATTGACTAATAGGACGAAAATCTTTCGCCTTAGTGTAGTAGGGTTTCCTGCTTTCGGAATGAAATAAAGTTCGCGTCCCTCCATCCCACAGGTATATATGACATTATGATACAAGCAGAGTATATCTCCCTAATCCAGGGAACCAGTCTATCAGACACAGCTTGTAACTCAACCGGTGGTACATCATCAGGGCATGACGACTGAAAGGAGTCGATACTTCTTATCGCCAAAAGGATTTTCGGCTCAGACACAATTTCCCTAATGGCCTCCGACGAATGCCTATCAGTGACAAACCCCTCTGGGAAATGTGTATCAACGAGTAGTTCTAATGTTTCCTCACTAGACATTGTACACACATTCTCTGTCTTCTGGATATACCCCACCGTAATAGGTCTCGAGTACAGAATCTTCCTTAGCCTAGAGGCCTCAGATGTATCCTCCACGGAGCTGCAGAATTCTACCCAAGATTTGTTTTAAGCCTTTCTCAGCTCGCCTTTATTTTTTCTTAGCTCAGCCTTATAGATGTCCCAATCATGTGGTGCTCTTGTGGCTTTTGCTTTGTTGAAGAGTTTTCTGCAGTCCTTCCTAGACCAACCAGCTCTGCGGCCCACCATGGCGGTCGCTGTTTGTCCCTTGGCTTGGCACTAGGGCATGCTGACACAAGCGAGAAATTCAGGACCTTCGTGGTCCCCTTGACCACTATGTCTATATCCTCCGAGGTTTCCACTTCCTTTTCTAGTCTAGAAGGGATAGTGGTGCAGAATTTGTGCCGAAATTTATCCCAATCCGCCTTTCTCTGTTTAGCCGAGGGACCACTTTTGCAGTATTTTCTCTAAGTCTAAAACTAATATAACGATAGTCAGAGAAACTGTGGTCATACAATACTTCCCAGTCGCATATTCTTCCACTTATATATTCTTATACAAATGTAATATCTAGTACTTACTGCCTGTTCCTGGTAATAATGGTTGGTTTAGCCCCTTTATTACAAATCGCCAGATTGCAACTTATAATATATTCCATAAGCAGCTCACCCCTTTCGTTGACATCCGAACTTCCCCATATCTGGTGATATGCATTAGCATCACTTCCTACAATGAGGCTTTCTTCCCTACAGAAGCAGCTTCAACCAGTGACTTAAGGTTTGAAAGTGCCATCTCTGAATCGTGTGCCATAGGGTAGCCAGCTAGTAATGAAACTTGTTTATTTCAAGGCTGGCCACTACTAAATCTTCAGTGCTTATCGACAGAAGAAGAAAAATATTTACACTACTCTTAGCAAGAATTCAGGCTTTGTGTCTCCCATTCCCCGGTCCCTTTTAAATCTCGAAATTCTTAGTCCACGAACCTTTCCTCCATTCACCCATAGTTCTTGGATAAGAACCACGTCAAATCCCCCTGCCATCATGAGTACCTTTAGTGCCGAGGAAGCGGCCTTACAATCGTGGAGATTTATCTGTAGAAACCGGACCATAGTCACGATTCAGAACTTCCACCACTGTTGTGTTAGCCTTGTCTTCTGATTCCATCAGGAGTTCATCCTCACAAAATTCGTTAGATCTTGTCATAATGAGCTTCCGTACGCATCCAGGGGTAGGTGAGAAAGCTGTGGAAACACTCTGCGGCTCCACTGGAAACAGACGCAAATCATCAACCGCCTAATGGATACCTCTATCGCAGCTATCATTGAGTTACCGAAATTTTTCTTCCAAAGAGAATTACCAATTAAAACTTTTGCATCTTCGGTAAGGAACAGCAGTGCAAGAGTTGCCGATGCATCCCGAAAACTTCAATTTGGTGTGGCTTATGGGTTGGTGGCATCATCATTCCATTTTTCTTCAAAGACGACCGTGGAAGAGTGTGAACTTCGCTAACGCGAGGAAGTGGAGTGTGAACATCGCTACGGAGAGTAAAATTGCCATAAGGGCAATAACAACTAGGACGGTGACGTCAAGAACAGTCTTGCAGTGAAAGAAGGAGATTAATGCCTTCTCTGAGGATGGTACAATCCGCATGGTTTGGGTGGGGGGCCATAATGGAGTAAGGGGGAATGAAATGGGGGATTTGGCAGTAAAGACCAGACCCGAAGGCTATCGGATCGACGCAGTCCGATTTGAGGGATTGGGCGACAAATGTGCATGTAAGACTGTGGAACAGTCGGTAGGACGGCCAAAATCCTATGTATGCGGTGATCCGGATCGTGAGAGAACGAGGTTATTACTGAAGAGAAGTAGGAAGGAGGTCAGTAAAGCTTTTGGCGGAATATGATGAGACGTTGGAGCATTTCCTATGTCATTGCCCGGCTTTCGCGGCTAACAGACGCTAGTACTTAGGTGAATACACGATACCAGACATGAACCAATTTAAGGCAGTGGTATGGAAAACAATTAAGAATTTTGTAAGCAGCACGGAATTCCTACTTAAAATTTTCTTTTTCGAGGTTACTTTTTAGTTTTTGGAGCGCACAACAAGACGATTAATTGCTTAGGTGTATGTCTATAGTGTCATGGAGCAGATTATTTAATCTGCATCCTCTTTTCAACCTTACCTAAATTTACCATTATGTTGTTGGTGGTCAACATAAATTCTTTGGTGAGTTAGCAAATATGAAGCCTTATACGTTTTTTAAGTCTAGTAGCAGATCGTTGGCTGCTTCCGAAAATTGGGGAGGCCGTATGGAAGCGCCGGCACCGATCCACCGTCCGCTATCGTGATTCCCACTGACAGAGGGACGGACGGACAGGGTTAGATCAACTTAAAACGTCGAGATGGGAAGAATATATATACTTTATGGTGTCGCAAATCAACATTTCGAGGTGTTACAAATGTAATAACTAGATTGGGTATTAAAACCGTAAATAAGACACAATCGATTGCAAATTTTGTTTAAAAATTTGCAATACCGTATGATGTGGATGAAATATAGAATGATTAGTACAATTTGGTACTAGACCTATAACCGAACCGGTATTAGTTTTTATTACCATACCGTTATTGAATGTGCCACCCCATAATGAACAAAAAACACAAGTAAGTAAAGGCAAAAGTCGGGCGGAGCCGACTTTAAAATACCCTACACCTGCCCTATAATACTGGGAACTACTTCTTATTCTGAACCGAATTTAGTGAACTTCGGTGAAGTTTTTCAGATGGGTCATAAAACAATCCGTTCAAATTTCGAGCAAATGTTTTAAAATTGTTATAACTACTGCTCTATATGTGGCGGTATATGTGTATATAGAAACTGAATAGAAATCTTTTTATACCCTCCACCATAAGATGGGGGGTATACTAATTTCGTCATTCTGATTGTAACTACTCGAAATATTCGTCTTAGACCCCATAAAGTATATATATTCTTGATCGTCGTAAAATTCTATGTCGGTCTAGCCATGTCCGTCCGTCCGTCTGTCTGTCGAAAGCACGCTAACTTCCGAAGGAGTAAAGCTAGCCGCTTGAAATTTTGCACAAATACTTCTTATTAGTGTAGGTCGGTTTGTATTGTAAATGGGCCATATCGGTCCATGTTTTGATATAGCTGCCATATAATTCGATCTTGGGTCTTGACTTCTTGAGCCTCTAGAGTGCGCAATTCTTATCCGATTGGGATGAAATTTTGCACGACGTGTTTTGCAATGATATCCAAAAATTATGCCAAGTATGATTCAAATCGGTTTATAACCCGATATAACTGCCATATAAACCGATCTTGGGTCTTGACTTCTTGAGCCTCTAGAGTGCGCAATTCTTATCCGTGCCAAGTATGGTTCAAATCGGTCCATAACCTGATGTAGCTGCCATATAAACCCATCTTGGGTCTTGACTTCTTGAGCCTCTAGAGTGCGCAATTCTTATCCGATTGGAATGAAATTTTGCACGACGTGTTTCGTTATTATATCCAACAATTGTGCCACGTATGGTTCAAATCGGTTTATAACCCGATATAGCTGCCATATAAACCGATCTTGGGTCTTGACTTCTTGAGCCTCTAGAGTGCGCAATTCTTATCCGATTGGGATGAAATTTTGAACGACGTGTTTTGTTATTATATCCAACAATTGTGCCACATATGGTTCAAATCGGTTTATAACCCGATATAGCTGCCATATAAACCGATCTTGGGTCTTGACTTCTTGAGTCTCTAGAGTGCGCAAATCTTATCCGATTAGAATGAAATTTTGCACGACGTGTTTCGTTATTATATCCAATAATTGTGTTAAGTATGGTTCAAATCGGTCCATAACCTGATATAACTGCCATATAAACCGATCTTGGGTCTTGACTTCTTGATCCTCTAGAGTGCGCAATTCTTATCCGGTTGGAATGAAATATTGCACGACGTGTTTCGTTATTATATCCAACAATTGTGCCAAGTATGGTTCAAATCGGTCCATAACCTGATATAGCTGACATATAAACCCATCTTGGGTCTTGATTCTTGAGCCTCTAGAGGGCGCAATTCTTATCCGAATGGAATGAAATATTGCACGACGTGTTTCGTTATTATATCCAACAATTGTGCCAAGTATGGTTCAAATCGGTTTATAACCCGATATAGCTGCCATATAAACCGAACTTGGGTCTTGACTTCTTGAGCCTCTAGAGTGCGCAATTCATATCCGATTGGGATGAAATTTTGCACGACGTGTTTTGTTATTATGTCCAACAACTGCGTCAAGTATGGTTCAAATCGGTCCATAACCTGATATAGCTGCCATATAAACCCATCTTGGGTCTTGACTTCTTGAGCCTCTAGAGTGCGCAATTCTTATCCGGTTGGAATGAAATTTTGCACGACGTGTTTCGTTATTATATCCAACAACTGTGCCAAGTATGGTTCAAACCGGTCCATAACGTAATATAGCTGTCATATAAACCCATCTTGGGTCTTGACTTCTTGAGCCTCTAGAGTGCGCAATTCTTATCCGTGCCAAGTATGGTTCAAATCGGTCCATAACCTGATATAGCTGCCATATAAACCCATCTTGGGTCTTGATTTCTTGAGCCTCTAGAGTGCGCAATTCTTATCCGTGGCAAGTATGGTTCAAATCGGTCCATAACCTGATATAGCTGCCATATAAACCCATCTTGGGTCTTGACTTCTTGAGCCTCTAGAGTGCGCAATTCTTATCCGATTGGAATGAAATTTTGCACGACGTGTTTTGTTATTATATCCAACAACTGTGTCAAGTATGGTTTAAATCGGTCCATAACCTGATATAGCTGCCATATAAAACGATCTTGGGTCTTGATTTTTGAGCCTCTAGAGTGCGCAATTCTTATCCGATTGAAATGAAATTTTGTAGGACGTGTTTCGTTATTATATCCAACAACTGTGCCAAGTATGGTTCAAATCGGTCCATAACCTGAATAGCTGCCATATAAACCGATCTGGGATCTTGACTTCTTGAGCCTCCGCAATTATTATCCGATTTGCCTGAAATTTTGTACGACGGATTCTCTCATGACCATTAACAAACGTGTTTATTATGGTCTGAATCGGTCTATAGCCCGATACAGCTCCCATATAAATCGATCTCTCTATTTTACTTCTTGAACCCACAAAGAGCGCAATTCTTATTCGAATTGGCTGACATTTTACACAGGTCTCCAAAATAAATTTAATTTAATTGTGGTTCAAACCGGATCATATCTTAATATCTTTTCTTATATCCCTTTTTTGCCTAAGAAGAGATGCCGGGAAAAGAACTCGACAAATGCGATCCACGGTGGAGGGTATATAAGATTCGGCCCGGCCGAACTTAGCACGCTTTTACTTGTTCGATTTTGATAAATTTTAACAGACATGGGTATTCTCATAAGAGATAAATATATTGTATGCCAATTTTCGTGACAATCTATGGACAAAGACCGCATTATTGAAATATAACTCAATGTCAAACGAATATATATATGGCATCTATATCTAAATCTAAACAGATTGAAGTGAAAATCGGACGATATGTAAGCTATATCTAATTATGAACCGATTCCTATGAAGTTCATCAGTAATGTCGAGAATCATAAAAAATCAGTTCTTTCAAATTAAAATCGGTAAACAAATGACGATATCATTGCAATATTAGTCGAAATCTGACGAACATGTATATGGGAGTTAAATGCAAATTTTAAGCAATTTTTATACCCTACACCACTACTATGGTACAGTGTATTATAACTTAGTGCATTAGTTTGTAACACCCAAAAGGAAGAGAGATAGACCCATTGATAAGTATACCGATCTACTCAGAATCACTTTTTGATTCGATTTTGCTATGTCCGTCTGTCTGTTTGTCTGTCCATGATAATTTGTGTACAAACTACAGGTCGCAATTTTCATCCGATCGTCTTCAAATTTGGAAGAGGCATGTTTTTCGGCCTAGAGACAAAGCCTATTGAAATTGGAAAAAATCGGTTCAGATTTGGATATAGCTCCTATATATATTTGTTCGTTCGATTTGCAGTAATAATACTTTAAAATGGTCATTTGGTGACCGATTCTCTTGAAATTTGGTAGGAAGGACATTTTTATGACTTTCAATATTACTGGTTAATTTCATGAAAATCGGTTTAGATTTGGATATAGCTTCCATATATATGTTCGACCGATTTGCAGTAATAATACAATAAAATAGTCATTTATTAACCGATTCTCTCGAAATTTGCCAGGAAGGATTTTCTTATGACTCTCAATATTACTGGCGAATTTCATAGAAATCGGTTCAGATTTGGGTATAGCTCCCATATATATGTTCGTGCGATTTGTAGTAATACAGCAGTAAAATGGCCATTTGTTGACGGATTCTCTTAAATTTGTTGGGAAAGATTTTCTTCTGACTCTCAATATTACTGGTGAATTTGATAAAAATCAGTTCAAATTTGGATGAATTTTTTGGTGAATTTCATAGAAATCTTTGCAGATATATATATATATATATATATATATATATATATATATATATATATATATATATATATATATATATATATATATATATATATATATATATATATATATATATATATATATATATATATATATATATATATATGTATATATATATCGCCCGATTTTCACTCCTAGACCCACTGTAAGCGCATATTTCGTACAACGGTTTCCTCGACGAATTCCATAAAGTTTGGTCGAAATCGGTTCAGATTTTGATATAGCTCCCATGTATTTGTTAGTCAGATTTTGGATAATTTTTTGTCATTTGTCAACCGTAGTTAGTACATTTTTAACATATTTGCTTTGCTCGACATTGTTACAAGAATTTAATAATCTATCTGGATACAACAAAAATTTGTTTCAGAATTAGATGTAGCGCCCCTTTTGTGTTTAAAGGGTAGGTGAAGGGTATTATAAAGGTTGAAAAGATGGTGCGCCCCATGACACTATGGACATACACTTTAGCCATTAATCGGCTTGTCGTGCGCTCAAAATACTAAAATATATTCCATAACCATGGATTCCCAGAAGTGGTTTTCAATGAATCAAGCTCAGCTTCGTTAACCACACAGGAGAATTCATCCTGTTTTCGATAAAGATAACTTCCTTCCCTACTTTCGAGTATTTAAACACGCTTTTACGCAATAAAATCATATTAAAACATTTTATTAAAAAACAAGTAAAAAGGTGTTAAGTTCGGCCGAGGTGGTGGATACCCACCACCTCGGGTATATATGTAACCACCTTTCATCAAAATCCGGTGAATATTGCATACCTTATGTCCCATAGCTGTTTTATCGAAATATGTTCCGTTTTGGACCAAATAATAATTGGTACAAGTCATTGGTCAATTGTACAAGTCATTGGTCAATTGTACAAGTCATTGGTCAATGGTACAAGTCATTGGTCAATTGATCAGCGTAAAAATCTAAGACGATCTAGACATGTCCGTCCGTCTGTCCGTCTGCCTGTTGAAATCGCGCTTCAGTCTTTAAAAATAGAGATATTGAGCTGAAATTTTGCACTGATTCTTTTTTTGTCCATAAGCAGGTTAAGGTCGAAGATGGGCTATATAGGACTATATCTTGATATAGCCCCCATATAGACCGATCCGCCGATTTAGGGTCTTAGGCCCATAAAAGCCACATTTATTATCCGATTGTGCTGAAATTTAGGACAGTGAGTTGTGTTAGGCCCTTCAATATCCTTCGTCAATTTGGCTCAGATCGGTCCAGATTTGGATATAGCTGCCATATAGACCGATCCTCCAATTTAGGGTCTAAGACCCATAAAAGCCACATTTATTATCCGATTTCGCTGAAATTTGGGACAGTCAGTTGTGTTAGTCCATTTGACATCCTTCGTTAAATTGGCTTAGATCGGTTCAGATTTGGATATAGCTGCCATAAAGACCGATCCTCCGGTTTAGGGTCTTAGGCCCACAAAAGCCACATTTATTATCCGATTTTGATGAAATTCGGGACAGTGAATTGTGTAAGGCCCGTCGACATCCTTCGTTAATTTGGCTCAGATCGGTTAAGATTTGGATATAGCTGCCATATAGATCGATCCTCCGATTTATGGTGTTAGGCCCATAAAAGCCACATTTATTATCCGCTTTTGCTGAAATTTAGGACAGTGAGTTGTGTTAGGCCCTTCGACATATTTATTCAATTTTGTCCATATCGGTTCTGATTTGGATATAGCTGCCATATTAATTGATTTATGGTTTTGGGCCCATAAAATTCTCATTTATTATCCGATGTCACCGAAATTCGGGACAGTGTGTTAAGGTAAGCCCCTTGACATACTTCTGCAATATCGCACATATCGGTCGAGATTTGAATATAGCTGCCATATAGACCGATATCTAGGTTTTAGGTTTTGGGGCCATTAAAGACACATTTATTGTCCGATGTCGCTGAAATTTGAGACAGTGAGTTTGGCTAGGCTCTTCGACGTCCTTCTTCAATTTTGCCCAGATCGGCCCAGATTTGAATATAGCTGCCATATAGACCGATCTCTTTATTTAAGGTTTTGGGCCCATAAAAGAGACATTTATTGTCCGATTGCGCCAAAATTTAGGACAGTGCTTTGTGTTAGGCTCTTCGACGCCCTACTGCAACTTGGCCCAAATCGGTCCAGATTTGGATATAGCTGCCATGTAGACCGATATTTCAATTTAAAGTCTTGGCCCCATAAAAGGCGCATTTATAATCCGATTTCACTGAAATTTGACCCAGTGACTTATATTAGGCTTTTCGACATCCGTGTCGTATATAGTTCAGATCGGTTTATTTTTAGATATGGCTAGTGTACTTATTAGTATTTAATCCAAATCGGAACAGCTTTTGATGAAACTGATATGGGACATAAGGTATGAAATTTACACCGAATTTTGATGAAAGGTGGTTTACATATATACCCGAGGTGGTGGGTATCCAAAGTTCGGCCCGGCCGAACTTAACGCCTTTTTACTTGTTAGAAGCTATAACTGTGCAAATTTGCACAAATTTTTGAGTTTCCGAACAAAACTATAGTAACTGTATAAGATAAACTGAAATTTAGTAGAGTTTGATAATTGAAAAATGGAGGAATGCTTTATATTATTTCCGATTTACTGTCACTCACAGTTTATTTGATGCATACAAATATGTTCTAAAGACTGGAAAAGATTTATTAAAATTATCCAATTGGGAGAAACAAACACTTATATAGAAGAACCTTCTTATTTCTGCATAAAATTACAAAACAAGTAATGTTATGCTTTTAAAAAACGTTATGATTTTAAACAAGTAAAAGCGTGCTAAGTTCGGCCGGGCCGAATCTTATATACCCTCCACCATGGAGCGCATTTGTTGAGTTCTTTTCCCGGCATCTCTTCTTAGGCAAAAAATGATATAAAACAAGTAAAAGCGTGCTAAGTTAGGCCGGGCCGAATCTTATATACCCTCCACCATGGAGCGCATTTGTTGAGTTCTTTCCCGGCATCTCTTCTAAGGCAAAAAATGATATAAAAAAAAAAGGTTTGGTTGCTATTAGAGCGATATCAAGATATGATCCTGTTTGGACCAAAATTATATTATATGTTGGAGATCTGTGTAAAATGTCAGCCAATTCGAATAAGAATTGCGCCCTTTCGGGGCTCAAAGAGTAAAATAGAGGGATCGATTTATATGGGAGCTGTATCGGGCTATAGACCGATTCAGACCATAATAAACACGTATATTGATGGTCATGAGAGGATCCGTCGTGCAAAATTTCAGGCAAATCGGGTAAGAATTGCGCTGTCTAGAGGCTCAAGAAGTCAAGACCCAAGATCGGTTTATGTGGCAGCTACATCAGGTTATGGACCGATTTGAACCATACTTGGCACAGTTGTTGAATATCATAACAGAACACGTGGTGCAAAATTTCATTCTAATCGGATAAGAATTGCGCACTCTAGAGGCTCAAGAAGTCAAGACCCAAGATCGGTTTATATGACAGCTATACCAGGTAATGGACCGAATCGAACCATACTTAGCACAGTTGTTAGAAGTGACACTAAAACACTATGTGCAAAATTTCATTTCAATCGGATTAGAATTGCGCAGAAGTCAAGACCCAAGGTCGGTTTATATGGCAGCTATATCAGGTTATGGACCGATGTGAACAAGCACAGTTGTTGGATATCATAACAAAACACGTCGTGCAAAATTTCATCCCAATCGGATAAGAATTGCGCACTCTAGAGGCTCAAGAAGTCAAGACCCAAGATCGGTTTATATGGCAACTATATCACAACATGGACCGATATGGCTCATTTACAATACCAACCGACCTACGCTAATGAGAAAGATTTGTGCAAAATTTCAAGCGGCTAGCTTTACTCCTTCGGAAGTTAGCGTGCTTTCGACAGACAGACGGACGGGCGGACATGGCAGTAATGGGTTGAGGCTGATAGATTTCGCCGCGGCAAAAACCGTAGTAGTTAGTAGCACCCGATTTCAACAGAAAATTATTCACAGAGCAATATGGCTGTCACCCGATCAAAACACGAGGAATCAAAGTGATCACGTTGTGATAGATGAAAGGCATTCATCCAGCGAGTTAGATGCACTATAGATCCGTGGGGCGAATATAGATTAAGATCATTACCTTGTTGCAGCAAAGGTTCGCACCAGTTTCAACATGGCGAGGAAAGTACGATCCGACACTGCACGGAAGCTGGACATTGAAAAGCTGCAAACACAACAGATGGCAGCGGCATATTCCACTCGACTGACCCAACCGCTTGATGAAAGCACTCCTTGTTGGTGGCAAACTCCCCGCAATCAGTAGCAACGCGCCAGTTCGAAGAGAGGTATCATGAGAAAAGGAGAGAGGAGAAACGTCTATTCCGCAGAAAGAAAAAGGAAATGGAAAGACATGAGTGTGAACGAATTGAGATGTATAGGAGTCAGAATGAAGTTCGCAGATTCTACCACAGAATTTTACATCAAACCGATGGCTTTGTCGCAGGCACTTCCTCCTCTAGAGACAAAGAAGGAAATCTGCTAATTGACACAGATAACATGCTGAAGAACAAGAACATTTTATAAAACTGCTACGTTGGCGGCGAAGAGGATACCGCAGAACCAATAAATAATGATGGAATAGAATGTTTACCTCCTAGTCAGTGTGAGGTCCAAGTAGCAGTGACCCGACTAAAGAACAACAAGGCAGCAGGAACCGACGGGTTACCCGCTGTGCTATTAACCCCGGAGGCGACACGCTGGTAAGGCGTATGCATCAGCTTGTCTGCGCAATCTAGCTAGAAGAACGCAAAACCGATGATTGGGACCTCAGTATACTATGTCCCGTACACAAGCAAAGAGACAAGACAGAATGTGCCAACTACAAAGGAATAAGTCTCCTCCCCATCGCATACAACATACTCTAGAGCGTACTGTGTGAAAGATTAAAACCTAAATTCAATGAGATAATTGGGCCCTATCAATGCGGCTTCAGACCTGGTAAATCCATCCTGGACCAGATATGCACACTGCGCCTAATCAACACCTACCATCTCATTGTTGACTACAAAGCCGCCTTCGATACCACTTAACGTTCAAAGGTATTTCAAGCCATTTCTGAGTTGAGTTGAGGGATACAACCCCTGCAAAATTAATAAGACTCTGCAGGATGACACTTGCTGATACGCGTTCCTCGGCAAAAATCTCTCCGAACCATTTAATACCAAACAAGGTTTCAGACAAGGAAACAGCCTATCGTTGGATCTCTTTAATATCCTGCTAGAGAAGATTATTCGAGATGCAGATGGTCGGTCACGGAAAGTAGTAACTGCTGCCATTGAAAAAATAGAAAGAGAGTCAGTGAAAAGGGGTCTGGCAGTAAATGGAGATAAGACAAAATGGATGGTTTCAACTCCCAAAAAGCCTTGTACAACCGAGCAGATAAAGAAAATGTAGAAAGTTGGGAACCACAACTTTGAGATAGTCAGTAACTTTATCTACCTCGGCACCGCCGTAATGACACCAAATTTGAGATAAAGCGAAGAATAATATTGGCAAACAGATGCTACTTTGGACTAAGTAAGCAGTTTAGAGAGGTGGTCTACCTGTCGACAGACGAAGATTACACTATACAAGACACTTATACTACCCGTGTTGTTATATGGTTCTAAAGCATGGGTATTTGTGAAAGCCGATGAGGCAGTGCTTGGAGTATTTGAGGGAAAGATTCTTCGTAAAATATGTGGACCAGTTTGCGATAATGCGACCTATGAACCACCAGCTGTATGACGACGATAGCATAGTTACACGCATCAAAATACAACGGCTGCGTTGGCTAGGTCATGTTGTCAGAATGGATGAAGAAGCTCTAGCAAAGAGGTCTTTTGAAGACAAACACGGTGGTACACGCAAACCGGGAAGACCATAAGCCCGATGGAAAGATCAAGTGGCGGGAAACTCCTCAAGACTTGGTGTCAGAGATTTTAGAACGAGCTCAGAAGATCGAGGCGCTTGGAACGCTATTCTACGTTCGGCTAGTGGAACAATTATTCTGTCGTAGCCAATTGAAGTAAGTAAGTAAGTAAACAAAACCTTTGCTGCGATGACAAGAATACAAATGTGACGCTGTCAATTCTTTATAGCCTCCATCGTCTGATATTAAATTGATAACGCGAATAAAATAATACCAACTTGTATTGGCAAAGTATCGTCTTTTTTCTATAATTGTAACTTAAAGGGACAATAAAACTTTTCCTAAAGTTTTTGTAACCAATACATTCGCAAGACAAAGTTCCAGCACGGTTTTTGTTGTGTTGCAGAATTGACTCCTTTTAAACAGCAGTCATTGTTCTCTTCTAAATGCATTAAAATCCCTTTCTTGTTCTAATACAGATGATGGCTGAAAAGACCTCCAGGAGAATGCGAGTCGTTGAACAAAGCTGAAATACAAGGAAAATTGTGGAATGTTGCATTTTGTCAAAGGACAAACAATGAACTGACAACAGGATGAGAGAGAAAAGCAAAAACCCAGCTAGTATGAAACATTTCCTTTTTTAACCGGAACATGTAGATGCCACACTGACAAAATTTATAACATTCTTCCACACAGTGATGACTTTACGCCTTTGTTTTGCCACTAACAAAACCATGGATGCACATGTGAAATCTACATACAATGCGAAATGTATACGGGGGCGTAGGTGTGAGTGTGTTCAAGACAGGCCAACGTGTACAGCATTTGGGTAGCAAATTATTATGCAATCAGAAACAATTTATATAGTTGTCGTTTTAACTCGATTTCCAAAGTTATTGCATCATGAATTATAAAAATTGTATTTTACTGGGTAGCTGACACTAAGTTTTACGAATTAAATATTTTGGTTGAACATATTTTTTATTGATTCAAATGAATGAGCGTGCTAAGTTCGGCCGGGACGAATCAAGTTATAGTCCGATTCGGACAATAAATGAATTGAATGTTGAAGACATTCGGATAAGAATTGCGCCTTGCGCCATTCGGACAAGAATTGCGTTTAGTAGGGGATCAAGAACTGTAATTGGGAGTTCGGTTTATATGGGAGCTGTATCAGGTTATAGATCGATTCAAACCATATTGAACACGTATGTTGAATATAATGGGAGAGGCCGTCTTACAAAATTTCAGTCAAATCAGATAAGAATTGCTCCCTTTAGTGGCTCAAAAAGTCAAGATCCAAGATCGGTTTGTATGGCAGCTATATCAGGATATTTTCCGATTTACACCATACTTAGCACAGTTGTTGGAAGTCATAACGAAACACGTGGTGCAATATTTCAACCAAATCGGATAGGAATTGCGCCTATTAGAATCAAATCACTTTTGCTCGGTATGACATTTGCCTTAACTATTGCTCTAAATAGATTAAAAACGAGTTGCAACCTGCACGAATGAAAGCGCTGGTATTTTGGCTCATTCCGTGCAATGGCTTTCTTCAGCGCATCCAAATTGCCATATTTTTTAGTCCTTACCAAGCTCTATAAAATGGTCTTGGAGAATTCTGGTATCTTACTCAGACATTCCCTTTTACAATCCAAGTATCTATGCGCAATTTCATGTTACACGTCATTCGTTCGGTCAGACGGACGGACGTACAAAAATGGCTTAAAATGTCAAGACAATCGATATGGGGTCGCAGATCAATATTTTGAGGTGTTACAAATGGAATGACTAGATTTTCTCATTGGAGAGCATAACAAGTGAAAGCGTGCTAAATTCGGCCGGGCCGAATCTTATATACCCTCCACCATGGATCGCATTTGTCGAGTTATTTTCCCGGCATCTCTTTTTGGAAAAAAACGATATAAGAAAAGATTTGCTCTGCTATTAGAGCGATTTCAAGATATGGTCCGGCTTGGACCACAATTAAATTATATGTTGGAGACCTGTGTAAAATGTCAGTCAATTCGAATAAGAATTGCGCCCTTTGGAGGCTCAAGAAGTAAAATAGAGAGATCGATTTATATGGGAGCAGTATCGGGCTGTTGATCGATTCAGATCATAATATAAACGTATGTTGACGGTTATGAGAAGATCCGTCGTACAACATTTCAGACAAATCGGATAATAATTGCGACCTCTAGAGGCTCAAGAAGTCAAGATCCCAGATCGGTTTATCTGGCAGCTACATCAGGTTATGAACCGATTAGAACATTATTTGACACATTTGTTGAAAGTAAGAATAAAATAAGACACGCAAAATTTCAGGCAAATCGGATAATAATTACAATAATTACGCCCTCTAGAGGCTCAAGAAGTCAAGACCCAAGATCGGTTTATATGACAGCTATATCAGTTTATTTGCACCATACTTGGCACAGTTATTAGATATCATAACAAAACACGTCGTGCAAAATTTCATTCCAATCGGATAAGAATTGCGACCTCTAGAGGCTCAAAAAGTGAAGACCCAAGATCCGTTTATATGGCAGCTATATTTAAGCTATGGACCGATTTGAACCATACTTGGCATAGTTATTGGATATCATAACAAAACACGTCGTGCAAAATTTCTTTCCAATCGGATAAGAATTGCGCACTCTAGAGGCTCAAGAAGTCAAGACCCAAGATCGGTTTATATGACAGCTATATCAGGTTATAAACCGATTTGAACCATACTTGGCACAGTTCTTGGATATCATAACAAAACACGTCGTGCTAAATTTCATTTCAATCGCATAAGAATTGGGCAGTCTAGAGGCTCAAGAAGTCAAGACCCAAGATCGGTTTATATGGCAGCTATAGCAAAACGTGGACCGATATGGCCCATTTACAATATCAACCGACCTACACTAATAAGAAGTATTTGTGCAAAATTTCAAGCGGCTATCTTAACTCCTTCGAAAGTTAGCGTGCCTTCGACAGACAGACGGACGGACAGACAGACGGACGGACATGGCTAGATCGACATAAAATGTCACGACGATCAAGAATATATACGCTTTATGGGGTCTCAGACGAACATTTCGAGTAGTTACAAACAGAATGACGAATTTAGTATACCCCCCATGCTATGGTGGAGGGTATAAAAACACGAGGATACGGACTGGCAAAGCTGATCATACAATATATTCTACAAAACAGATAATATAGGAACATAGCAATTTGAACGAAGCAAGTGGAAAACAAAACTTATGCAACCATTGCTTTTAAAAATTCGTCCATGCATATACCATATATATACTTCAAAAGTCATAAGAAATTTCATAAGGATCGGTTGTCAAATCTTCACAATATTCATATCAAGGAGTGATTATATTATATATATAAATATCAAGGAGTGATTTTGATTCTCTTTTCCATTAGGACAATGCCTGAACAAAATTGCCTTAAGTGAATCTCTCTCGATTTGTATGGGAATTACGAGTATTAACATAAATCAGCGATTCGTTGCCATTTACGGTAGCGTTGATTGCAAGTTACACGTATTCTTATGCTCTTTGTTTCTGTCGTTGTTGAGACAGTAAAAAATTAACATGCGCAGGAGTAAATGCGTCGTGTTTCTTTTTTTGTTAAAAAAAAAAAAATATTGTTATTGATCAAACGCTTTGAAGGCATAAGCGATGTTCTGAGTCGATCTATTCATGTTCGACCGTCTGTCGAAATCATGATAGCGTTTTTTTTTTTTTTTTTGCACAGATACATACTACTGTTGTAGGTTGTTGGGGAATTGCAAATGTTCCATATCGGGTCAGATGTAGATACAGCTCCAGTATAAACCGATCTTCCGATTTTACTTCTTGAGCTCTAACAAGCCACAATTACATGGCTGAAATTTTGCATGCGATGTTCTGTTATGACTTTCAACAACTGTGCCAAGTACGGTCTTAATCGGTTTATAACCTGATATAGCTCCCATTGCCCAAAAAGTAATTGCGGCGTTGACAAATTTATTCACAGCTTGTGACTCTGTAATTGCATTCTTTCTTCTGTCAGTTATCAGCTGTTACTTTTAGCTTGCTTTAGAAAAAAAGTGTAAAAAAAGTATATTTGATTAAGGTTCATTCTAAGTTTTATTAAAAATGCTTTTACTTTATTTTAAAAAATCCGCAATTACTTTTTGGGCAACCAAATAAACCAATCTCCCGATTTGCCTTCTTGAACCCCTGGAAGCCGCAATTTAGCCCGCTGTTCTTGTTTAAACTTTATTTTTGTAAAATATCAATTATTCAGTCCAAAAAATTATTTTGTACATATGGAGGGAACTTAAAATATTTAAAGAAAATATTTCACACATACAGTCACATTTTCATTTTGGCCATCGTTGATATAAATTCAAGAGAACTTGCATGCAAATCGAATGAAAGCTACCTTTATTTTTATACCCTCCACCATAAGATGGGGGGTATACTAATTTCGTCATTCTGTTTGTAACTACTCGAAATATTCGTGTGAGACCCCATAAAGTATATATATTCTTGATCGTCGTGACATTTTATGTCGATCTAGCCATGTCCGTCCGTCTGTCCGTCCGTCCGTCCGTCTGTCTGTCGAAAGCACGCTAACTTCCGAAGGAGTAAAGCTAGCCGCTTGAAATTTTGCACAAATACTTCTTATTAGTGTAGGTCGGTTGGTATTGTAAATGGGCCATATCGGTCCATGTTTTGATATAGCTGCCATATAAACCGATCTTGGATCTTGACTTCTTGAGCCTCTAGAGTGCGCAATTCTTATCCGATTGGAATGAAATTTTGCACGACGTGTTTTGTTATGATATTCAACAACTGTGCCTAGTATGGTTCAAATCAGTCCATAACCTGACATAGCTGCCATATAAACCGATCTTGGGTCTTGACTTCTTGAGCCTCTAGCGTGCGCAATTCTTATCCGATTGGAATGAAATTTTGCACGACGTGTTTTGTTATGATATTCAACAACTGTGCCTAGTATGGTTCAAATCGGTCCATCACCTGATATAGCTGCCATATAAACCGATCTTGGGTCTTGACTTCTTGAGCCTCTAGAGGGCGCAATTCTTATCCAATTTGAATGAATTTTGGCACGTAGTATTTTGTTATGATATCCAACAACTGTGCCAAATATGGTTCAAATCGGTTCATAACCTGATATAGCTGTCATATAAACCGATCTTGGGACTTCTTGAGCCTCTAGAGTGTGCAATTCTTATCCGATTGGAATGAAATTTTGCACGACGTGTTTCGTTATTATATCCAACAACTGTGCCATGTATGGTTCAAATCGGTCCATAACCTGATATACCTGCCATATAAATCGATCTTGGATCTTGACTTCTTGAGCCTCCAGAGGTCGCAATTATTAACCGATTTGCCTGAAATTTTGTACGACGGATTCTCTCATGACCATCTCGATCGATCTCTCTATTTTACTTCTTGAGCCCACAAAGAGCGCAATTCTTATTTGAATTGGCTGACATTTTACACAGGTCTCCAACATAAATATAATTTAATTGTGGTCCAAACCGGACAATATCTTAATATCGCTCTAATCGCAGAGCAAATTTTTTCTTATATCCTTTTTTTGCCTAAGAAGAGATGCCGGGAAAAGAACTCGACAAATGCGATCCATGGTGGAGGGTATATAAGATTCGGCCCGGCCGAACTTAGCACGTTTTTACTTGTTTAAAAATGTCGCTTTGTTCATACGGATTTGCATAATCTAACATTCTTCATAGCCAGTGAGTGTTGACGTCATTCTGTGGACCAGAACTTTTCCTCATCCACGGGCTTATGCATGAAAAAAAAAAACATTGTTTGGTCATGGAAAGTAACACTTTTCTGCACTCACTAACCGTAGTATTCACATCGACATACATATGTATATATGCACTGAACACATTCTCTTCATATACGTTTTACAGTTACCAAACATGTAAACAATCATCCAAGAAACAAATGAATAAAAAAGCAGATGAAGAAGGGATAACTGTTGCACCCCGAAGACCAACGACTTGGGGCTACCGAAACTAGGGAAACAATTTATCTCCAAAAAAATCGAATATGAACTCGACGAACTCCATTACATGTGTTCAAGAAACAAATTCTCAGTTCTGCAGAAAGCAAGATGTAGAACACAGCTTAGGCACACAGTTTGTCGTGAGTAAAGTTCGTAAGCTGTTAGCTCAGACATCTTGTCTGCTTTAAGGTAGGCTAGGGCAGATTTCGTTGAAAAGAGGGCGCGGATATTAATCCGCCCCATACCACTATAGACATACAACTAAGCCAGTAAGGAAGGAATTCCGTGCTGCTTTCAAAATCCCTAATTATATTCCATACCACGCCCCTAAGTCGGTTTTTGTCTAGTATTATGTCCCTGGTGTCTATTAGCCGCGAAAGCTGGGCAATGATATAGGAAATACTTCAAAGTCTCACCACGTGCCCTACACATGCTATAACTTGCAGCACCTATATTTCAGCAGGAGTCGATGGGTTGCCTGCTGAACTATTTAAGACCGGAGTGCTCGCCTGTTAGAATAACACATATATTGTACGTTGATTGGAACCTCAGCGTCCGGTACACAAGACGGAGGACAAGACGGTATGGGCCAAGTGCAGAGTAATTAGTCTCCTCCCCATCTCATACGATGTTTGAAAGATTAAAGTATGTGTTACTAGTTTGGTTTAGGCCTGCTAAATCCACCATATTTACACTATTCGATACAATATACTATTGAGCGTACTGACAGAAAGATTAAAGTCTAAAGCCAACGAGCTAATTTGGCCCTATCAGTGTGGCTTTAGACCCGGTAAATCTACCATAGACCGGATATTACATTGCGCCAAATCCTTGAAAGACCAGAGAAGGACATATCAACATCTACCACCTTTTCGCAGTTTTCGACAGCTCTATGCCTTCAAAAATTTTGATATTCCTACAAAACAAATACGACTATGCAGAGTTACGCTTGCACGCTCCTTAGTTAAAATCAGGGCTGCGGAATCGAGCTTTTTTGACTCAACTCCGACCACTTACATTTTTCAAAAATTTTTTTTATTTAAAAAAAAATTTAAAATTGAGACGAGCTCAATGATCGGAGATTTCCTTTGCAAATGGAAAGGAAAGCTAAAGATAGCAAAACACATGGGATGCGTTTCGTCTTTGGTTAGAAGACTTTTGAACCTTATTAGGTGTGATGGCTTCAAGGGTCGTGCTGTATTTGAATAGTATTTATTGCGAAAATGCCTCTATGATACAATTACCACATTAACCACGCTCGACAACCCCGTCAATTAGCTGTACTTTTTCTCAATGCATGTGTATTGTGTAATGACAATATTTGTATACCCTCCACCTTAGGATTAATTTCGTCATTCTGTTTGTAACTACTCGAAATATTCGTCTGAGACCCCATAAAATATATATATTCTTGATCGTAGCGACATTTTATGTCGATCTAGCTATGTCCGTCCGTCTGTCTGTCGAAAGCACGCTAACTTCCGAAGGAGTAAAGCTAGCCGCTTGAAATTTTGCACAAATATTTTTTGTTGGTGTAGGTCGGTTGGTATTGTAAATGGGCCATATCGGTCCATGTTTTGACTTCTTGAGCCTCTAGATGGCGCAATTCTTATCCGATCGGAATGAAATTTTGCATCTAGTGTTTTAGTATCACTTCTAATAACTGTGCTAAGTATGGTTTAAATCGGTTCATAACCTGGTATAGCTGCCATATAAACCGATCTTGGGTCTTGACTTCTTGAGCCTCTAGAGCGCACTTCTTACCCGATTGGAATTAAATTTTGCACAACGTGTTTTGTTATGATATCCAACAACTGTGCTAAGTATGATTCAATTCGGTTCATAAACTGATATAGCTGCCATATAAACCGATCTGGGATCTTGACTCCTTGAGCCTCTAGAGGTCGCAATTATTACCCGATTTGCCTAAAATTTCGTACAACGGATCCTCTCATGACCATCAACATACGTGTTTATTATGGTCTGAATCGGTCTATAGCCCGATACAGCTCCCATATACATCGGTCTCTCTATTTTACTTCTTGAGCCCGCAAAGGGTGCAATTCTTATTCGAATTGGCTGACATTTTACACAGGTCTCCAACATGTAATTTAATTGTGGTCTAAACCGGATCATATCTTGATATCGCTCCAATAGCAGAGCAAATGATGCATATGATCCTGTACATCTGTTGGAAGTTGTATGGATGGCTTCGAACGCTAGACAACGGCAACGACTCTCGCTGTTGCTCTTACATACGGCTTCTCCCATGACCTACAACATACGTGTCTTATATGGTTCGAATCGGTCTATAGCCTAATACAGTCTATAGATAAGATACAATTCTATTCCATTGCTCCTGAGCTCAGGAGTGGATTTCGAAGAGCTGACACCGCCACCCCAGGATGGTGGTATACTACTTTCGTCATTCTGTTTGTATCACCTCGAAATATGCGTCTTAGACCCCATAAGGTATATATATTCTTGATCGTCATGACGTTTTAAGTCGAGCAAGCCATGTCCGTCCGTCCGTCCGTCCGAGTGTCGAAAGCACGCTAACTTTCGAAGGAGTAAAGCTAGGTGCTTAAAATATTGCACAAATACTTTTTAGTAGTGTAGGTCGGTTGGGATTGTAAATGGGCCATGTCGGTCCATGTTTTGATATATATGACATATAAACCGACCTTTAATCTTGACTTCTGGAGGTTCTAGATTGGTGTGTTCTGGTTTAACTCCCAACAACTGTGCCAAGTATAGTCTAAATCAGTTCATAATCTGATATACCCGCCATGTAAACCGATCTCCCGATTAGACATCTTGAGCCTCTAGAGTGCATAATTCCTATAGGAATTGGCTGAAATGTTGCATGACGTGTTTCGTCATGACTTTCAACGACTGTGCTAAGTATGGTTGAAATCGGTTGATAACCTGAAATAGCTGCCATATAAACCGATCTTTGGTCTTGACTTCTTGAACTCTTAGAAAGCGCAATTCTTATCCGATTTGGCCGAAAGTTTGCTGGAAGTGTTTTATTTTGATTTCCAAAAACTTTCTCAAGTATTGTTTCTAGAGGGCGCAATTCTTATCCAATATGGTTGAAATTTTGCACACGTCGTTTTGGTATGTTTTCCAACAACTGTTCCAAGTATGGTCTAAATCGGTATATAGCCTGATATAGCTGCCCTTTTAACCGACATTTTAATTGTATAAGTACTGCTGTAATAGCAGAACTACTGGATAACAGCAGCAAAATTAACTAATTTTTTTTTGATAGGTGAGCTCATTGTCCAATGTGTCCTGTTAAGATACCGAAAGCTGTACTGACTTCCCTTTTACTTCCTTTCAGTGATAGCGTCCTGAAGCCCTCCCTGGCTACATCCATGATGGAAGCTATATCTTAATCCGGCCACTCAGTGACTTGGCTTTGAAAATATTTATCAGATTCGCATTCTACTCTAAAATACCTTTTATTTGAGCCTCATATTTATTTAAGATACATATTAATATATGAGAGCTGTATCTAAATCAGAACCGATTTCTCCGAAATTCACAAATAGTGTATAGATGCTTTAAAGACTCTTTTGCATTAAATTTCGAGAGAATCGTTTGAAATATAACGATATTATTATGCAATATTAGTTAAATCGAAGGAACATATATAAGAGCAATATCTGAACCTAATCCGATCTCACCAGTAATTTCGGGTGTGATAAAAGAAACCATCGTGCAGAGTTTTATATAGAGCTATATCTAAATATGTATAGGAACTATACCTAAATCTTATCCGATTTTAACAGTAATGTCGGGTGTGATAAGGGAAATCGTGGTGCAGAATTTGGTGAGAATCGGTTAACAAATGACAATATTATTGCAATATTAGTTCAAATCGAACGAATATATATATGGAATCATATCAAAAACTGAACCAACTTTTTCCAATTTTAATAAACTTCTTTTCGATTAATGGCTATATTACGTCATTAATCGAAGGATTTTTCATATGTCCTACATTCTGAACAACGGTACACTCAGGGGGGCGGTTCATAGAACCGGGCACCCCTATCCGACAACCAACATTTTTTGGAAAACTCCATGAGGGATTTTTTGTTCATTGGGGTGCTCACAGACCTTTACCCAAAAAACCCACCTCAAGTTCATGTTCCAGGAGGAAAACATCTGTGTACCACATATTATAAAAACAAGTAAAAGCGTGCTAAGTTCGGCCGGGCCGAATCTTATATACCCTCCACCAAGGATCGCATTTGTCGAGTTCTTTTCCCGGCATCTCTTCTTAGGCAAAACAGGATATAAGAAAAGATTTGCTCTGCTATTGGAGCGATATCAAGATATGGTCCGGTTTGGACCACAATTAAATTATATGTTGGAGACCTGTGTAAAATGTCAGCCAATTCGAATAAAAATTGCGCCCTTTGTGGGCTCAAGAAGTAAAATAGAGAGATCGATTTATATGGGAGCTGTATCGGCCTATAGACCAATTCAGACCATTATAAACATATATGTTAATGGTCATGAGAGAATCCGTCGTACAAAATTTCAGGCAAATCGGATAATAATTGCGACCTCTAGAGGCTCAAGAAGTCAAGATCCCAGATCGGTTTATATGACAGCTATATCAGGTTATGAACTGACTTGTACTTTATTTGACATAGTTGTTGAAAGTAACAATAAAAAACGTATTGCGAAATTTCAGCCAAATCGGATAGAAATTGAGCCCTGTAGAAGCTCAAGAAGTCAAGTCCCCAGATCTGTTTATATGACAGCTATATCAGGTTATGAACCGATTTGAACCATATTTGGCACAGTTGTTGGATATCATAACAAAATACTACGTGCCAAAATGCATTCAAATTGGATAAGAATTGCGCCCTCTAGAGGCTCAAGAAGTCAAGACCCAAGATTGGTTTATATGACAGCTATATAAGGTTATACACCGATTTAAACCATAATTGGCACAGTTGTTGGATATCGTAACAAAACACGTCCTGCAAAATTTCATTCCAATCGGATAAGAATTGCGCACTCTAGAGGCTCAGCTCAAGAAGTCAAGACCCCAGATCGGTTTATATGGCATCTATATCAGGTTATGAACCGATTTGAACCATACTTGGCACAGTTGTTGGATATAATAACAAAACACGTCGTGCAAAATTTCATCCCAATCGGATAAGAATTGCGCACTCTAGAGGCTCAAGAAGTCAAGACCCTAGATCGGTTTATATGGCAGCTATATCAGGTTATGGACCGATTTAAACCATACTTGGCACAGTTGTTGGATATCATAACAAAACACGTCGTGCAAAGTTTCATCCCAATCGGATAAGAATTGCGCACTCTAGAGGCTCAAGAAGTCAAGACCCTAGATCGGTTTATATGGCAGCTATATCAAAACATGGACCGATATGGCCCATTTACAATGCCAACCGACCTACACTAATAAGAAGTATTTGTGCAAAATTTCAAGCGGCTAGCTTTACTCCTTCGGAAGTTAGCGTGCTTTCGACAGACAGACGGACGGACATGGCTAGATCGACATAAAATTTCACGACGATCAAGAATATATATACTTTATGGGGTCTCAGACGAATATTTCGAGTAGTTACAATCAGAATGACGAAATTAGTATCCCCCCTATCTTATGGTGGAGGGTATAATAAATGCAATTTTCAAAAATTGCATTTAATTTCAACCATTTTTATACCCACCACCGAAGGATGGGGGTATATTCATTTTGTCATTCCGTTTGCAACACATCGAAATATCTATTTCCGACTCTATAAAGTATATATATTCTTGATCAGCGTAAAAATCTAAGACGATCTAGACATGTCCGTCCGTCTGTCTGTTGAAATCACGCTACAGTCTTTAAAAAAAAGAGATATTGAGCTGAAATATTGCTCAGACTCTTTTTTTGTCCATAAGCAGGTTCAGTTCGAAGATGTATCTTGATATAGCCCCCATATAGACAGATTCGCCAATTTAGGGTCTTAGGCCCATAATAGCCTCATTAATTATCCAATTTGCTGAAATTTGGGACAGTGAGTTGCGTTGGGCTCTTCGACATCCTTCGTCAATTTCGCCCAGATAGGTCCAAATTTGGATATAGCTGCCATATAGACCGATCCCCCGATTTAGTGTCTTAGGCCCATAAAAGCCACATTTATTATTCGATTTTGCTGAAATTTAGGACAGTGAGTTGTGTTGAGCCCTTCGACATCTTTCGTCATTTTGGCCCAGACCGGTCCAGATTTGGATATAGCTGTCATATAGACCGATCCTCAGATTTAGGGTCTTAGGCCCATTCAAGCCGTATTTATTATCCGATTTTGCTGAAATTTGGGTCAGTGAGTTGCCTTAAGCCCTTCGACATCTTTCTTCAATTTGGCACTGATCGGTTCAGATTTGGATAAAGCTGCCATATAGACGATCTCTCGATTTAAGGTTTTGGGCCCATAAAAAGCGCATTTATTGTCCGATGTCGCCAAAATTTGGGACAGTGAGGTGTTTTGGGCTCTTTGATGTTGGTCTTCAATTTGGCTCAGATGAACCAGATTTGGATATAGCTGCCATATAGACCAATCTCTCGGTTGAACAATGACTTGTACTTATAAGCATTTGGTCTAAATCGTTTGATATGTCTGTATACCTGCTATGGGACATAAGGTATATATTTTTCACTGAATTTTGACGAAAGGTTGTTCACATATATACCCGAGGTGGTGGGTATCCAAAGTTCGGCCCGGCCGAACTTAACGCCTTTTTACTTGTTTTAATTGGAATCAACGCCTAGAATTCAAAAGGAACTGTTGAAAAATACAAAACATTGTGGAATGTGGTCCAAAAACATACACCTCATCGAAAATCGCACGTATCAAAAGTTAACGAAAAGGCTAAACTTCGCCAAAGAACATTTACAAAAGCCGGATTCATTTTGCAAATTTTTTGTATTTGGTCTGGATAAAAGAAATAAAGTGTGCAGAAAGCATATTGAAGAAGAGTCATGAAAATTTAAGTTTCAACTGTCAAACATGGTGGCGGGGTCGTTAGGCAAAAATGGGTGCTTGGTGCTTGCCGAATTCAAACAGCCAAATTTTGGGTAAGAATCGAAAAAAAGCTGTTAAAGAATCTGCCGTTTGAGAACGTGTTAGAATTGAGGATTTAGAGAGATCATGTGCGAGATTTTAAGGCCCAATTTTTTTTTTTTGGCTGGATAGTGCTTAAAAAGCGGGTTTAGGTCTACAACGTCTGTTATGGTCTCGGGAATTTTTTAATAAAAAACTTTTTTTTTTTGGAATTTTGGCTTTGTTTTTTTATACCCTCCACCATAGGATGGGGGGTATACTAATTTCGACATTCTGTTTGTAACTACTAGAAATATTCGTGTGAGACCCCATAAAGTATATATACTCCTGAGCGTCGCGACGTTTTATGTCGATCTAGCCATGTCCGTCCGTCTGTCTGTCAGTCGAAAGCACGCTAACTTCCGAAAGAGTAAGGCTAGCTGCTTGAAATTTTGCACAAGTACTTCTTATTAGTGTAGGTTGGTTGGTATTGTAAATGGGCCATATCGGTCCATGTTTTGATATAGCTGCCATATAAACCGATCTTGGGTCTTGACTTCTTCAGCCTCTAGAGGGCGCAATTCTTATCCGATTTGAATGAGTTTTTGCACTTAGTATTTTGTTATGATATCCAACAACTGTGCCAGGTATGGTTCAAATCGGTTCATAACCTGATATAGCTGCCATAAAAACCGATCTGGGGTCTTGACTTCTTGAGCCACTAGAGGGCACAATTATTATCCGATTTAGCTGAAATTTTGCATGAGGTCTTTTGTTATAACTTTCAACAACTGTGCTAAGAACAGTTCAAATCGGTTCATAACCTCATATAGCTGCCATATAAACTGGTTTAGGATCTTGACTTCTTGAGCCTCTACAGGTCGCAATTATTATCCGATTTAACTGAAATTTCATACGACGGATCCTCCATGACCATCAACATACGTGTTTATTATGGTCTGAGTCGGTCTATAGCTCGAAACAGCTCCCATATGAAACGATTGCTCTATTTTACTTCTTGAGCTCCCAAAGGGCGCAATTCTGACATTTTACACAGATCTCCAACATATAATATAATTGTGGTCCGAACCGGACCATATCTTGATATCGCTCTAATAGCAGAGCAAATCTTTTTTTATATGCTTTGTTTGCCTAAAAAGAGATACCGTGCCAAGAGCTCGATAAATGCGATCCATGGTGGAGGGTATAAAAGATTCGGCCCGGCCGAACTTAGCACGCTTTTACTTGTTTTTTATTTACCAAGGCAATGTTCAAATCCGATTATCTAGTAAACGTTATACAGTTTGAATATCAAAAGATGTAAAAAATGGAATCGATGCATTTTTTGGTAAAAAAAAATTGACATCGTTTAGTTTCTAAACGGATGTTATATGTACTACAAAATCAGCAATTTTCTATCAAAAATTGGAAACTTACTCCGAGTTCTCAAAACGCTATCCATGGACCCCCCATTAGGATTTATGTTTTTATACCCTACACAACTTCTGTGGTACAGGGTATTATATGCATTTGCTTGATACACCCAGAAGGAAGATGGCTAGACCCATTGATAAATAAACCTAAGAATAACTTTCTGATTCGATTTAGCAGAAGAAGAACTAGAAAAAAGTACAGGGCCCAATTTTCATCTTAAAATTTAGCACAGGATTTTTTTTTTAGCGAAGAGACGAAGCATGTTGAAATTAGAGAAAAATCGATTTGGATTAGGATATGGCTCCCCTGTATATGGTCGTCCGATTTGGACTAATATTGCAATAATGTGGCCATTTGTTAACCGATTCTCTAGAAATTTGGAGAGAGGGATTTTCTTACGTCTCTCGATATTACTGGTGAATTTAAACAAGTAAAACCGTGCGAAGTTCGGCCGGGCCGAATCTTATATACCCTCCACCATGGATCGCAATTGTCGAGTTCTTTTCCCGGTATCTCTTCTAAGGCAAAAAAGGATATAAGAAAAGATTTGCTCTGCTATTAGAGCAATATCAAGATATGGTCCGGTTTGGACCAAAATTAAATTACATGTGGGAGACCTGTGTAAAATGTCAGCCAATTCGAATAAGAATTGCGCCCTTTGGGGGCTCAAGAAGTAAAATAGAGAGATCGATTTATATGGGAGCTGTATCGGGATATAGATTGATTCAGACCATATTAAACACGTATGTTGATGGTCATGAGAGGATCCGTTGTACAAAATTTCAGGCAAATTGGATAATAATTGCGACCTCTAGAGACTCAAGAAGTCAAGATCCCAGATCGGTTTATATGGCAGCTATATCAGGTTATAAACCGATTTGAACCTTATTTGACACAGCTGTTGGAAGTAAGAATAAAATACGTCAAGCAAAATTTCAACCAAATCGGATAGGAATTGCGCACTCTAGAAGCTCAAGAAGTCAAGTCCCAAGTCTGTTTATATGACAGCTATATCAGGTTATGGACCGATTTTAACCATACTTAGCACAGTTGTTGGATATCGTATCTCTAGGGGCTCAGGAAGTCAAGACCCAAGATCGGTTTTTATGGCAGCTATATCAAAACATGGTCCGATATGGCCCATTTACAATACCTACCGACCTACACTAATAAGAAGTATTTGTGCAAAATTTCAAACGGCTAGCTTTACTCCTTCGGAAGTTAGCGTGCTTTCGACAGATAGACGGACAGACGGACGGACATGGCTAGATCGGCATAAAATGTCGCGACGATCAAGAATATATATACTTTATGGGGTCTCATACGAATATTTCCACCATCCTATGGTGGAGGGTATAAAAATGGTCCCGATTTGGATAAAGCTCCTATATGTATACCGCCCGATTTTCACTTCTAGAGCTATTTATTGATGAATCTTCCCAAAATTTCTTAAGGTTTTGAGATATAGCTGCCATTTATATGTTCGTCCGCTTTTGAGGAATTTGCAATAATTGTCATTTGTCGAACGATTGCCACGAAAATTGGCATACATAATTCCTTTATAACTGTTGACATTTTTATACCCACCACCATAGAATAAGGATTTTATAATCTAGGCATTCCGTTTGTAAAACCTCGAAACATTCGTTTTGTAAATTTTGGCCATGAACATTCCACTAAGGAACAATAGCAATTTGTGTCAGATTTAGCTATTATTTTGCACGTAGTGTTTGGTTATGACTTCCAACAACTGCACCCAGGAAAATCATTGGTTGGAATTCGATTATGGGTGGATTGGAATTCATGTTAATAGTAATTAATTTTTAATTGTCGGCACCAAATACAGTAATTTTCTTAGTTCATTAGTTAACTTGATTACGATACTATTGAAAACGTTAAATGAAGATGTTTATAATCAATCTATTGGTTGAGCCAATCATCTGCATTATTAATTTAATTTGCCTCTAATAGTTGTATCCCATATCAATAGAGCGCAATAACCTCAATTTCAACATTAGCCGGAAGTCGATTCCACATTCGAATGGTTCGGACGAAAAATTAATTTTCTTGGTAATCCATGGTTCGGTTGACTAGCCAATCAATTACAAACGAGTGTGAGTTCCTGGCAAATCTTGTATTCCTGATGAACATCTTAACGTCAGAGATAAGAAGACGAATATCCGTGGAACACTCGCCATAAAAATAATGATAGAGCAATACAACGCTACCCACATTCCCACATACCCACAGAAGCAATAGAGCTGGACTCCTGACTTTTCAATATCTATACCGTCGATAGATATCGACGATTGTAGTAGGTCACTGAATCGGCTGTGAGACAAGAAACAGCTCTGCATCTTCTGGGCGTTAAAGTCTAATCTGTTCATTCTACCCCACTCGGAAATGGCCAACAAATCCTGGGAGAGCGCGTCAATCATAATGCGATTCCTGTCCACAATTTCTTGAGGACTAAACCTATGGTCGTTAGATCTCCCGTAGAGCGATTTCTGCGTAACCCATACTGTCTATCGCTAAGAAGGCTATTGGACTCTAAGTATCTCACAATATGGTGGTTAACCATACTCTCCATAACATTGAAGAGCGCGGAGTATATCACAATTGGCCGGTAATTTGTTCGCCCCACCTTTTTTGGGAATGGGCTAGACGTTCGCAAACTTCCAACGCCCCGGGAAAACTCCTGCACGGTAAGCAAGGTTAAAAAGGTTGCGTAGTGGACGAGTTGGGATTGCCGATGGATTGCTCCTTAATCTTTTTACGAATGATCAAAAGCTCTTGCTTCCCCTCGGAGAAGCAATAACTATGGCACGAATACGCTGTTCGTAAAGAAACTTTCCGTGTCTTAGTACTCTGGCACACAAAGTTCTTGCCTGTTTGCGCGGCATTTCGGTATTGGCATTTATGTTCAGACGCGAAGTCCTAAATGCACCCTCTTTTGATCTGACAGCATCTCTGCATGTCCGTTTAAATCAAATGAATTGTTTGATTTAACCGATAAATTCTTACTCGCTCTTTGCTCCCATATAAAACGATTTCCTGATTTGACTTCTTGGGTCCGATTTGAATTTCTTGGGTCCGATTTGGCTAAAATTATGCTTGCGGTATTCTGTTACGAATTCCAACAATAGCTCCCATATCAACCGGTCTCTCGATTATCGTTGTTCGGTTCGTAGAAGCTTTAATTTTTGCTGGTTTGCAGAAGTTTGGTATGTAGAATAAATATATGCCCTTCAACTAAATTTATTTTGTATAAATTTGTAAATCGAAATAGGTATTTTGGGCATTTTTGTAAACTAAATTCGAGAAGAATTTATTTTTTTAAGAACAAATTTATCAAAAAGAATTTTTTTAAGAACACATATTCCAAAAAGAATAATTCGTATTTTTTTATACCCTCCACCATAGGATGGGAGGGAAATACTCGTCTGAGACCCCATAATGTATATATACTCTTGATCGTCGCGACATTTTATGTCGATCTAGCCATGTCCGTCCGTCCGTCTGTCTGTCGAAAGCACGCTATCTTTCGAAAGAGTAAGCTAGCCGCTTGAAATTTTGCACAAATACTTCTTATTAGTGTAGGTCGGTTAGGATTGTAAATGGGCCATATCGATCCATGTTTTGATATAGCTGCCATATAAACCGATCTTGTGGCTTGACTTCATGAGTCTCAAGAGGGCTCAATTTTAGCCCGATTTGACTAAGATTTTCACGTGTTGTTTTGGTATCACTTCCAACAACTGCACAAAGTATGGTTTAAATCGGTCCATGTTTTAATATAGCTGCTATATAAACCGATCTTGGGTCTTGACTTCTTGAGCCTTTAGAGTGTGCAATTCTTATCCGATTCGAATGAAATTTTGCACGACGTGTTTTGTTATGATATCCAACAACTGTTTCAAGTATGGTCCAAATCGGTTCATAACCTGATATAGCTGTCATATAAACAGATCTGGGATCTTGACTTCTTGAGCTTCTAGAAAGCGCAATTCCTATCCGATTTGGCTAAAATTTTGCAAGACGTATCTTATTCTTACATTCAAAAACTGTGTCAAATAAGGTTCAAATCGGTTCATAACCTGATATAGCTGCCATATAAACCGATCTGGGATCTTGACTTCTTGAGCCTGTAGAGGTCGCAATTATTATCCGATTTGCCAGAAATTATGTACGACGGATCTTCTCATGACCATCAACATACGTGTTTATTATGTGTGATGGGGTCAAGAGCCGTGCGTTGGTATGTTGTATTTAAATCGTATTTAATTACGAAAACGCATCTATGATACAATGCCACATTAACCAAGCTTGACAACCCTGCTTATTAGCTGTACACCACACCACCATTGGATATGCACTCTTAGTCGTCGAATTTAAATTTTGGTTAAATTTGATATGTAGAATTTCGATCAAAATCCGTACATATAGTTGGAGCCATAGAGTAAATCGTTGAGCAAATTATTTAGAAGATCGATTGATAAATGCGTAAGCAAAGACCTTAAATGTGAAAATCGGCAGATGCATATAAATGGGAGCTATATCTAAAACTGAAAATTTTTCTTTGAAATTCACCACTCACCAGAAAAGTTGTAGGAGAAACCTTCGTGCCAAATTTTGTGAAGATCGGTTAACAAATTACTAAATTATTAATTAATTCCTGCACCCATTAGCGAACACAATTTTCAAAAAAAGTTTGAGGTATCTTTAATAATTTCACAGTAACAGAACAATTTGAGCAATTCTCGATCGGGGTGTAAATTAAAAGAGCAGGGGCAACTTCTGACATGTCAATGATAGCTGTTCGATTCTAGTTTAAGCTTAATGATAAGGGGCCTCCTATTTTATCCAAGTCCGAATGGAGTGCCGCTGATGTTCTTGCCAGGATGTGTTCAGATTCATAGGCGGACATGCCAATCTCTACTCTACGACGGCCTCCGTTGAAATCATCTAGAAGCAAGAAATGGTGGGCTAAAGTCGGCCAAGCAGACCTTTTGATACCCTACACCTCACTGGATAAACAGGTTAAGTCATCGAATTTAAGATTTGCTTAAATTTGACTTAGAATTTCGAAAAAAATCCGTAAATATTGTAGGAGCCAAAGAATAAATCTTTGTGCAAATTTTTTGAGAAGATCGATTGATAAATGCGTTATCAAAGGTCTTTAAAGTGATATGCTTACATAGGGAGCTATATCTAAAACTGAACAAATTTCTAAGAAATTCATCAGTCATCAGAAGAGTTGTAAGAGAAATCTTCGTGCCAAATTTTGTGAAAATCGGTTAAAAAATTACGAAGTTATTGAGTATTATTCAAAATCGGACGAAAATATACATTCGGTTGCAATACCGGGAGTCATAAGGGAATACGTGTGAATCGACAAATGACCAAACTATTGAAATACAAGTCTAAATCGGGCGAAAATATTTAAAGGAGATATATATAAATCTGAACCGATTTTTTTCAATTTCAATAGGGTTCGTCCCTAGGCCTAAGAATATGCTTTTGAAAAATTTTAAGACGATCGGATGAAAATTGCGACCTGTACTTTGTACACAAATTAACATGGACGGACATAGCTAAATCGAATCCAAAAGTGATTCTGAGTCGATCGGTATACTTATCAATGGGCCTATCTCTCTTCCTGTTACAAACAAATTCACTAAATTATAATACCCTTTACCACAATAGTGGTGTAGGGTGTAAAAATAGCTGAAATTACAGCTGCAAACAAAGCACACCGCAATACAGTAGGTGTTTGGTAATACTCTAACAACTATAGCAGCGTTAAGCGGAGTAATGTTATATGATTTGGCTGAAATTTGGTACAATGAATTGTATCAAGATCCCCAATATCCGCGTCGAATATGGCGTTACTCGGGCTACGTCTTCATATAGCCCCCATATGGACCGATATTTTGACTAGGGGCGTTAGGCCCATAAGAGCTGCATTTATTACCCGATTAAGCTGAAATTTGGCAAAATATTTTGTGTTAAGTTCCCCATATTCGTAACGAATATGCTTTGAATCGGTCTTTATCTTAAAATACACCCCGTATAGATCGATCTTCCGATTTAGAGTCTTAGGCTTCTAAAAGCTGCATTTATTGCCCCATTTCGCTGAAAATTTACACAGTAAACTGTGTTAATCCGTTCGATGTCTGTGCAGAGCATGGGTACCATTATTAATTGTAGGCCCCATATTCACCGATCTCGCGTTTGAAAGTCTTTCACTCATAATTCGCGCATATTTTAGCCGGTTTTGCTCAAATTAAGTGTTAAGTTAGACCGCAACACATCCTCCCCGAATATAGTGCAGATCGGACCATATTTGAATATAACTGCCATATACATACATATAAAATGTGCTTACACACGGCATGTAAAAGATTTATGTTTTACAAACATCAAAAAGGTAATGGCTTACGACAATCTATCGGAACACAAGTGAAGATTTGGCTACCCGAACAAATTTTAGAAATGCCCAGGTGACTAAATTTAGAGATATGCCAAGAGACGCCCGGACCACTTTGTCATTTTGCATATGATTTCGTTTAGACCTCACCACCAAACATTTAAAATTGCAAATCCGATTCTTCTTGCCAATATTTGCTGTATTTTATTTTAGTACTGGTTAGATAAGCCATGAAGGACAAAACTAAAACGCAGAAAAGTTTCCAGTGCAAGTCTGTTTGTTTGCCATGAGGTGGTAATTTGTCAATCTGCCAAAACAATATGAGGAAAAAGGGAAAATATTTGTAAAATTTACAACAAAAATCTGTAAAACATATGTGGACATAGCAGTCGTATGAAATTTATTAAGACTTGTGACGGAATTGTATAAATAATAGGTTCTAATTTTATTTCACCATTCACAATTGAGGTATTAATGCACGTGGCCACACTTATTTGTGAAAAACATATTATGGCAATCCTGCCACCATATGTTCTTCATAAGCCCACACTCATAATTTGTCCAAAACTTTGTTGTCCTGGATCGAAGTCATTCACATACATATTGCATTGCACTGCACTATATAGTGCTAAAATAAAAGACAGCTATTTTTGTTTTTTTTTTTTCAAAAATTTCCGTGCTTCTTTTCTTAGAGCAGTTTTCGTCTCTTTTGAGGTTATTTGCAGTGTCCGCATTTTTTTATCCAGCAAATCCCATAAATGTATGCCCAAAGGATTTAGGTCGAGCGATTTCCTTGGGACATGGAGTTGCCTACAATTATGCTGAAGCTCTTCTTTCATCTAATAAGAGGTGTGCTTTGGATCATTATGCGCGCTTTGTTTCAAATTGTGTTTCAACATTTTTAGGCAAGCATGCTCATTAATTTTTTTTTCGACGGAACCCATTTTCCCCGTAGGGATGTTTTACATGTCCTGAATTTATTTAGAGCGCACAACAAGCCGAATACTGACTTAGGTTTATATCCAAGTGCCATTTTCAACCTAACCTTCATGGCCTGAATACCTCAAAATCGTTGAAATTTTATGGTATTCTCGTCGGGATTTGAACTCAGGCGTTCAGCTTCATTGGACATGGTACCATTTGCACCACAATGGCCTTTATTATTCTGATATCATATAATCCATATTGCATGTTTTGCAATGCATTTGTATAATGTAGAGGTATAACAAGTATTTGTTGTCTATTTAAGGTCCTCAAGTCTTAAATTTTCCTTTTCTAGTCACAGCGAGTCAAACTTGAGCATTAGTTTGCGATTATATGGAGCTCCTTTGTATTGTATTTGTTGCGGATTTTGGTGGAAGCACACATATTGTTCATTCTTTTGTAGTTTAAATTTACTGCATAAAATGGTCGTTAATAATCAGGGCGTTATAAATTGTATTTTTGTCTCTTTAATGTTAAAGTGAAAAGTCTTCATTTACTTCACAATATACCTCAAACTATATACAAAAGAACAATTGCAGTACAATGAAGAAAATTAAGTCTCCCTGACTTTCCCCAATCCATTTTTAAAGACAATACTCATTTGTCTGGCCATAAATAATCTAAAGCTTTGTTAACCACCACACAACGCCTTTACAATTTGTCAGAACAGGTCAGGTCATGTCCTTCGTAGGAAATTTGGCTTTTATATTCGGTTTTGTTAAATCTCTGATGTTGTGATGCTATTGTTGTTGTTGTCATCAGCAATCATTATAATTTTGTTCGTGCAATACGTAGTTCAGTTCAAATAATAAATTATCACATTGGACCCTAATCAAAGCGCTCAAATAGCAACATTATTTGAAAAGCAGAATCGATGTTAAAAACAATGCGTTCAAAATCGCTGTAGGATTCCGAGGTAGTTGTGAACAGGGTTGTCAAACTGCAATATTTGGAAAAGAAAAAAATACGTATAATTTACGAAATATATACTCCACGTATTTACATGTCTTTATCTGGGCAATCTGCTTCATCAAGTCTTTCCTCAATCCGTCGAAGTAAAAACAACTGTATGCTTAAATAGTTGAAACCAATTGTAAGGATTTGTAAATGCGCCTTAGGATCTTAGCGTCTGGGGAACTGATCCTCTCCTCCCAATAAAAACAACACCAAACTGTCACGTAGGACGACCGAGAATACCACCGTCCCCCCATCTTACCCAAAAAAAGGAATTAATTAATAACAATTAAGAGCGTGCTAAGTTCGGCAGGGCCGAACATTATAATCCCGCCACCATGGATCGCATTGTCGAGTTCTTTGCGCGGTATCTCTTTTTAGGCAAACAAAGAATAATGAATAAGAACCGTTATGGTATTGGAAGTCATTGTGTAATATTTCAGTCTATTCGGATAAGAATTGCGCCTTGTAGGGGCTCAAGAAGTCAAAATCCATGATCGGTTTAGATGGCAGCTAAACCATGTTTTGAACGGATTTGAACCATACATAGCACAGTTGTTCGAAGACATAGCAAACCACCACATGCAAAATTGCAGCCAAATTGATTTGAAACATATTTAGCTCAGTTGTAGAAAGTTATACCAAAACACCACGTACAAAATTTCGCACCCTAGAGGCTCAAGAAGTCAAGACCCAAGATCGATATATATGGCAGCTAAATTAAAACATGGACCGATTTGGCCCGTTTACAATCCTAACCGACCTACGCTAATAAAAAATATTTGTGCAAAATTTCAAGTGCCTAGCTTTACTCCTTCGAAAGTTAGCGTGCTTTCGACGGACGGTCGGATGGACGGACAGACGGACTGACATGGCTAGATCGACTTAAAATGTCATGAGGATCAAGAATATATATACTTTATGGGGTCTTAGACGCATATTTCGAGGTGTTACAAACAGAATGACGAAGTTAGTATACCCCCATCCTATGGTAGAGGGTATAAAAACTGTATAGCCTATTATCCCTTCCAGACCAACCTACACAGTCTGTCTCTGTCTCTTTTTGAGTAAAAAACAAACAAAAAATCGGTTGAATTGCCCACCCATCTTCGATCTGGCTTTTTCAAAAAAAAAACAAGTAAAAAGGCGTTAAGTTCGGCCGGGCCGAACTTTGGATACCCACCACCTCGGGTATATATTTAAACCACCTTTCGTCAAATCCGGGGAAAAATGCATACCTTATGACCCATAGCAGCTATATCGAAATATGTTCCGATTTGGAACCATAAACGACCCGGATGTCGAAAAGCCTAACATACGTCACTATGTCAAATTTCAGTGAAATCGGGTTATAAATGCGCCTTTTATTGGGCCAAGGTTTTCATCAAGATATAGGTCTATATGGCAGCTATATCCAAATCTAGACCGATTTCGACCAAGTTGCAGATAAATGTCGAAGAGCTTAACACAACTCACTGTCCCAAATTTCGGCGAAATCGGGCAATAAATGCGCCCTTAATGGCCCCAAAACCTTAAATCAAGAGATTGGTCTATATTGCAGCTATATCCAAATCTGGACCGATCTGAGCCAAATTGAAAAATAATATCGAAAGTTTTATCACAACTCACTGTCCCAAATTTCAGCAACATCGGGCAGTAAATGCGCCTTTTATGGGCTCAAAACCTCAAATCGAGAGATCGGTCTATATAGCAGCTATATCCAAATCTAAACCGATCTGAGCCAAATTGACAAAGGATGTCGAAAGGCCTAAGACAACTTACTGTCCCAAATTTCAGCAAAATCGGATAATAAATGTGGCTTTTATGGGTCTAAGACCCTAAATCGGAGGATCGGTCTATATTGCAGCTATATCCAAATCTGGACCGATCTGTACCAAATTGACGAAGGATGTCGAAGGGCCTTACACAACTCATTGTCCCAAATTTCAGCAGAATCGGATAATAAATGTGGCTTTTATGAGCCTAAGACCCTAAATCGGAGGATCGGTCTATATGGCAGCTATATCCAAATCTGAACCGATCTGAGCCAAATTGACGGAGGATGTCTAAGGGCCTAAGACAACTCACTGTTCAAAATTTGAGCAAAATCGGATAATAAATGTGGCTTTTATGGGTCTAAGACCCTAAATCGGAGGATAGGTCTATATGGCAGCTATATCCAAATCTGGACCGATCTGAGCTAAATTGACGGAGGATGTTGAAGGGCCTAACACAACTCACTGTCCCAAATTTCAGCAAAATCGGATAATAAATGTGGCTTTTATGGGTCTAAGACCCTAAATCGGAGGATCGGTCTATATGGGGGCTATATCTAGATATAGTCCGATTTGGCCCATCTTCGAACTTAACCTGCTTATAGACAAAAAAAGAATCTGTGCAAAATTTCAGCTCAATATCTCTATTTTTAAAGACTGTAGCGTGATTTCAACAGACAGACGGACAGACGGACGGACATGGCTAGATCGTCTTAGATTTTTACGCTGATCAAGAATATATATACTTTATAGGGTCGGAAATGGATATTTCGATGTGTTGCAAACGGAATGACAAAATGAATATACCCCCATCCTTCGGTGGTGGGTATAAAAAGTGTAACGGGAGGGTCTGCCCATTAAAGTTTGGATGTTAGATCTACTTTATTCCCTAGGTTTTGGTGGTGGATTGGAGTAGCCAAACCCTTTTCCCCGAAATTGGATATCAGATTCGTACTCTACTCCCAAAAACCACATTTGAGCTATATATTGCAATATCCGGTATATATGTGTGGTTCAGGGGAAGTTTATGAGATGGGTCGTCCCTGAAACACTTGGCCATAGAACAGATATCAGATTTGAGCCCCTTTTTGCCATAATCCACAAATATGTCAAGTTTGAGGTATATTTTGGGTGAGGCGGCCACCCTTAGCCCTGAAAAAATGTCAGCATCGAGTTCTACTGTTAAATTATTTTTATTTGCGTCGCAATTGCAACTGGTTTAGGGTGTGTTTATGAGGTGAGACTACCCCCAAACACTTGGCCTAAAAATTGGATATCAAATTCGTTTTCTATTGCTAAATAACTATTATTTGTGCCCCTTATTGCCATAGTAGGCAAAATTGGCCAGTTTGAAGGGAGCTTAGGCGGCGGACCGTGAAATAATATCAGCATCGTGCTGGAGCACGATTTTGTTTGAACCCCATGATATCAAACATTTTGAAGGTGGCGATCAAGATATTCAGGGCTGCGGGTCTCGTTAAGATCCACACTAATTAATTTTGATTGTATTGGTTACCCATCGGAAGCTCACACTCTACCATGTGTGAAAATTTCATGAAAAACGGTTGTGCCGTTTTTAAGTCAATCCGAAACAGATAAACAAAGTAATAAATGAACAAACAAAGTGCAGCAATTTCATTTTTATTATACAATAGGCTGGGTAGTCCGCTTCGCTACCCCCGTTTTTGATACCCACTTTTTAGTGTTGGACTTCCAAAAGCCTAGTTAGGCACTCAGTTAATAAGATTATGAAGTTTTATAACAATTGCGTATAAAATTTCAGAAATCGGTCTTATACTGTAAAGATATTACGAAAGTACCAAGTAGCACAATGTATATTCTCAAGGTGTACATGAATCGCAGTTTTGATCGAATTAGCTCAATTTGTAAAGAACGTACCATTTTGTATGTTTTAGTACCTATTTTGAACTTTTTGGTATCAAAATGTTCGAATTTTGAATGGATCATTAAGTCACCAAATATATATTTCCTTTTTGTACCTGCATGCCTTACTTTAGACCTCTAGCTCCATCTATAAAAAAGTACCAAATGATATCAGTTTTGATACCAAAATATATGAATTTTAATAGACCATATTTTTTAGTTGTACCTACATATCAAATCTATCAAATCTTTCCAATATCTATGAAGAAAGTATCAAATGGTACCAAAATGCTGGTATATTCCTTAGCTGAACTTACGTGCTAAATTTCAGACATCTAGCTTCATTTATGAAGAAAGTACTTAATGGTACCAATTTCGGTACCACAATGTGCGAATGGAGAATTGATAATTTAGCCACCCAATATTTATTCCTTCATTGTACCTACATGTCAAATCAATCAGACCTTAAGATCCATCTGAGCAGAAAGTACAAAATGGTACATACTTTGGTACTTAAATTTACGAATTTTGAATAGATTATTTAGTCATCCATCATATAATTCGTAGTTTTATCTACAACCCAAATTTCAGACCTCAAGATCCATCTGAACAGAAAGTACAAAATAGTATCAATTTTGGAACCAAAATATACGAAATTTGAATAGATCATTTAGTCATCCATCACTTATTTCTAAGTTGTACCTACGTCCCAAATTTCGGACCTCTAATTTCATATAAAAAGAAAGTACTGCCCTCCATGTATTTCTAAGTTTTTACTACATGTCAAATTTCAGACCTCTGGCCCCATCTGCACAAAAAGTATCAAATGGTATCAATATTTCACCCATCATATTTTCCTAGTAACTCCTGGATGGCTAATTTCTGACCTCTAACTCCATCTAAAAAAAGTGACGGATGGCACCACTTTTGGTACCAAAATTTTCGAGTTGTGAAAAAACCATATAGTCGCCCATCATATATTTCAAAGTTTTACCTACATGCCAAATTTCAGACCTCCATCTGAACAGAAAGTGCCAAATGGTACAAATTTTGGTACCAAAATGCATGAACTTTGAATAGACCATTTAGTCACCCTTCATATATTTCCTAGTTGTACCTACATGTCTAATTTCAGCCCTCTAGCTCCATCTATACAGAAAGTAACAAATGGTGCTAATGTGCGAATGGTGAATACACATTTGGCCACCTATCATATATTTCATAGTTGTACCAAAATGCCAAATTTAGACCTCCAGCTCCATGTGAACAGAAAGTATCCAATAGCACCAATATTTGTACAAAAACGTACGAATCGTAAAAAGAGCATAGTTACCCATAATATTTTTCCTAGTAATACCTGGATGGCTAATTTCAGACCTCAATTCCCGTCTATAAAGAAAGTACAGGTACCAAAAATGTTTGGTACCAAAATGTTCGAATTGTGAAAAAACCATTTAGTCGTCCATCATATATTTTCAAGTTTTACTTACATGCGAAATTTCAGACCCCTAGCTCCATCTTTAAAGATAGAAACAAATGGTACCGATTGCGGTACTAAACATACGTTTTCACCCGTTACCAGAACTATTATTCCATTTTTATACCCACATTTCGTCTGCAATGCATCGAAAAATCCATTTCCGACCCTATAAAGTAAAGGGTGATTTTTTTGAGGTTAGGATTTTCATGCATTAGTATTTGACAGATCACGTGGGATTTCAGACATGGTGTCAAAGAGAAAGATGCTCAGTATGCTTTGACATTTCATCATGAATAGACTTACTAACGAGCAACGCTTGCAAATCATTGAATTTTATTACCAAAATCAGTGTTCGGTTCGAAATGTGTTCATTCACCGTAACGTTGCGTCCAACAGCATCTTTGAAACAAGTAAAAAGGCGTTAAGTTCGGCCGGGCCGAACTTTGGATACCCACCACCTCGGGTATATATTTAAACCACCTTTCGTCAAATCCGGGGAAAAATGCATACCTTATGACCCATAGCAGCTATATCGAAATATGTTCCGATTTGGAACCATAAACGACCCGGATGTCGAAAAGCCTAACATACGTCACTGTGTCAAATTTCAGTGAAATCGGGTTATAAATGCGCCTTTTATTGGGCCAAGGCTTTTCATCAAGATATAGGTCTATATGGCAGCTATATCCAAATCTAGACCGATTTCGACCAAGTTGCAGATAAATGTCGAAGAGCTTAACACAACTCACTGTCCCAAATTTCGGCGAAATCGGGCAATAAATGCGCCCTTAATGGCCCCAAAACCTTAAATCAAGAGATTGGTCTATATTGCAGCTATATCCAAATCTGGACCGATCTGAGCCAAATTGAAAAATAATATCGAAAGTTTTATCACAACTCACTGTCCCAAATTTCAGCAACATCGGGCAGTAAATGCGCCTTTTATGGGCTCAAAACCTCAAATCGAGAGATCGGTCTATATAGCAGCTATATCCAAATCTAAACCGATCTGAGCCAAATTGACAAAGGATGTCGAAAGGCCTAAGACAACTTACTGTCCCAAATTTCAGCAAAATCGGATAATAAATGTGGCTTTTATGGGTCTAAGACCCTAAATCGGAGGATCGGTCTATATGGCAGCTATATCCAAATCTGGACCGATCTGTACCAAATTGACGAAGGATGTCGAAGGGCCTTACACAACTCACTGTCCCAAATTTCAGCAGAATCGGATAATAAATGTGGCTTTTATGAGCCTAAGACCCTAAATCGGAGGATCGGTCTATATGGCAGCTATATCCAAATCTGAACCGATCTGAGCCAAATTGACGGAGGATGTCTAAGGGCCTAAGACAACTCACTGTTCAAAATTTGAGCAAAATCGGATAATAAATGTGGCTTTTATGGGTCTAAGACCCTAAATCGGAGGATAGGTCTATATGGCAGCTATATCCAAATCTGGACCGATCTGAGCTAAATTGACGGAGGATGTTGAAGGGCCTAACACAACTCACTGTCCCAAATTTCAGCAAAATCGGATAATAAATGTGGCTTTTATGGGTCTAAGACCCTAAATCGGAGGATCGGTCTATATGGGGGCTATATCTAGATATAGTCCGATTTGGCCCATCTTCGAACTTAACCTGCTTATAGACAAAAAAAGAATCTGTGCAAAATTTCAGCTCAATATCTCTATTTTTAAAGACTGTAGCGTGATTTCAACAGACAGACGGACAGACGGACGGACATGGCTAGATCGTCTTAGATTTTTACGCTGATCAAGAATATATATACTTTATAGGGTCGGAAATGGATATTTCGATGTGTTGCAAACGGAATGACAAAATGAATATACCCCCATCCTTCGGTGGTGGGTATAAAAATACGGTCCAATGATTCCACCAGCGTACAAACCACACCAAACAGTGCATTTTTCGGGATGCATGGGCAGTTCTTGAACGGCTTCTGGTTGCTCTTCACTCCAAATGCGGCAATTTTGCTTATTTACGTAGCCATTCAACCAGAAATGAGCCTCATCGCTGAACAAAATTTGTCAAAATTTGAACACATTTCGAACCGAACACTGATTTTGGTAATAAAATTCAATGATTTGCAAGCGTTGGTCGTTAGTAAGTCTATTCATGATGAAATGTCAAAGCATACTGAGCATCTTTCTCTTTGACACCATGTCTGAAATCCCACGTGATCTGTCAAATACTAATGCATGAAAATCCTAACCTCAAAAAAATCACCCTTTATGTATATTCTTGATCGTCGAGAAAATCTAAGACGATCTAGCCATGTGAGTCCGTCGGTCTATTGAAATCCCACTACAATCTTTAAAAATTAAGATATTGAGCTGAAACTTTGCACAGATTACTTTTAAGTTCGAAGATGGGCTATATAGGACTACTAGCTGACTCGGCCCGCTCCGCTGCGCCTTTTTTACTTTATATGGAACAAAAGTTTCCGTGTTATATTTATTTTCGACAATTAAAGATCTTTTATTGAAATACCATGTTAACTTGACAAACAGTTTAACAATATATGCGCCTTTCTTGGAATCCCTTACGATCTTTATTGGTCTACGAATTTAAGTTTGGGTGTAAGGTGTACTCCATTCTTAAAATACTTCATTTCAGCTCGATATTCTCATGATGTCTGATTTAGTGGTATTTTCGGGGGCGAGGTGATACATAGTCCTACATTTGGATATGAAATTCGTATTCTACTCCCAAATACCATTAGTTGAGCCCCATATTGCGATGGTCACTAAAAAATTGCTGTTTGTGGGGTATTTTGGGAGAGGTGTAGACCCGCAGAAAATTGGTCCCGAAAATGGGTATCAATTCTTGCTCTACCCCCCAATACCTTTCATTTAAGCTCCATATTGACAGGGTCGGTAAATATGCCCGATTTAGGGGTGTTTTTGGGGATTGGACTGGTTTCCCAAACACTAAGCCCGGAAAATATATCAGCAACGTGCTCTATTCTCATATGTCTATATATCATTTATTTGAACCCCATATTGCCATTGCCCTCAAAATTGGATATCAAATTCATTTAAACTCCTTATTGCAAAAGTCAGCAAATATGTCCGGTTTGGGGTATTGGCCCTAAAAAGAATGAATATTTAGTTCCACTCTCTTTAAGATCCAAATTGTTTGTTTTGGGGGTTGGGGGTGGTCCCCCTAGCACTTGGTCCGACAATTGGATATCAGATACGTTTTCTTATCCTAAATACCTTTCATTTGAGTTCCATATTGTCGTGACTGGTCTACATATATGTTTGGTAGGTTTTAGGGTGGGGCAGCCCCCCTAGGTACCGCATCCGAAATTTGGATACCAAATTTTTATTTTTAGGATACTATATGAGTGCACACAAAATTTCGCTTAAATCGCACCACCCATCTCCGAGATCAGGCGTTTCTGAAAATTGGTGTTAGGGGTAGGGTCCGCCCACTCCCTTCAGATATCAAAAAATGTAGTACCCTATTTTCACCAAGGTGTCATTATGAACCTTCTGTGAAAATTTCTAGAAAATCGGTTCAGCCGTTTCTGAGTCTATAAGGAACACATAAACATACAAACAAACAAACAAACCTACAAAAAAACACAAATTGATTTGTATACATAATATAGCTACCAAACAGACCGATATTTTGTTGTACAAAACGGCCATAAAAACCGATCTGGAGTCTTCACTTCGTCAGCTTTTAGGTGGCGCAATTCTTATCCGATATGACAAATAATTTGTACAACGGCTTCTCCTATGACCTTCAGCATACGTGTCCAATATGGTTTGAATCGACCTTTAGCTTAATACAGCTCCCATATAAACCGATCTCCCTATTTTGCTTCTTGAGACCCTACTAGGCGCAATTCTTATCCGAATGGACTGAAACATTTCACAATGACTTCTACAATGTTCAGCGTTCAAATCATCTATAACTTGACACAGCTCCAATAGCATAACAGTCCTATTTATTATTCTTTGTTTGCCCAAAAAGAAATACCGCGCAAAGAACTCGACAAAGGAGATCCATGGTGGCGGGTATATAAGATTCGCATGCTCTTACTTGTAAGTACCTAAACGTGTCACTGGTATGCATGCTGCGGAGGTTATTAGGGAAATTGTGTCTACGCCGATAATCCTTTGGACGATAACAAGTTTTGACTGCTCTAAATATCCAGGCCCTGATGATTTATCACCGCTTAGAAATATACTCTGATTGTATCAGAATGTTATACTGTGGGATGGTGGGACACGAAGGCCATTTTCATTCCGAAAGCAGAAAAACCTTACCACACGAAGGCGAAATATTTTCGTCCTATTAGTCTGTCATTTTTTATGATGTGGACTCTTGATAGGTTGTTAGAAATATATCTTTGGGCAATGATCCCTGGAGATCGCCTGTCGTGGCAGCAGCATGTATATAGTAAAGGCAAATCCACTGAAAAAGCCCTTCATGACTTAGTCGGTTACATAAAGGGTTCTGACTGTAAAGGAATATATAATGGTTGCATTTCTTGACATTGAAGGTGCTTTCAATAATGTAAAACCGACGTCAATCATGAAAGAGTTGGATTTTCTAGGCATCAACTATACCCTACGAAGTTTATTAATAACTTAATTACTAAAAGATGCATTATGGCAGGCTTGGGATCAGTGAGTCTGAAAAGATGGGTCAGCAGAGGAACACCTCAGAGGTGTACTGTCTACTCTGCTTCGGAATATAGCCATTAACAATATATTATTGTCTCTGGGAGAAAAGAAGGGCTAAAGGTGGTTGCATATGCTGAGGACGTGGAAAGTTTCCCCTAACCGCAGGAAGGAAGCTCTACGTGCAACAGCGAAGTGGGCTACCGAAAGCGGTTTAGGTATAAATCCGTACAAGGCGGAAGTAGTTCTCTTCAGCAAGGGATACAAGTTGCCCACAGCGGCACCTGTCTCCTTTGGATAAGAGAATGTTTCATTTTCAGAAAGCGCAAAATATCTGGTTGTTTTGCTGGACAGGAAATTTAACTTTAAATCCAACATTTTGGAAAGGGCAAGGAAGGCAACTCTTGCCCTATACACCTGCAGGAGAGCCATTGGCAAAAGTTTGGGGTTTAGACCGCGTGTCATGCATTGGGTATGTATTGCAGTGTTGTTGAGAATATCCCCATCGTTGGATGATTGATATAAAAATGTTATGTGTGCGAGGGAGAATGTAAATAGTAACAAAACAAATTTCAAAAACTCATAAAAGCTGACCGTAAAGAACGGTGGTAAATTGAAAAAAATTGCTTTAGGGCAAATACTAGTTCTGTTCGCGTAATTTTTACAGTAAAATTTGACGGAAAGTTAGAACAGTCTTTGTTCTCTTTGGTCATTTATTTGAATTAAACAGCTGGTTTTCTTAAACCATCTATTCGATGTTGCAAATTTCTGATGGGAAAATAACCTCCATTAGAAATTTACAAGCTTTCAATTACCAAACTCTCAAAATTTTGCACTCTCTTCTGCTGGCAAATAAACTACGATATGGACTTCCATTAATAACTTGTCCAAATATGCATAAGTTTTTGAGTACGCGAACAATCTTACTGTTTGAGGAAATATTCTGGTGTTTATTTGAACCGTTGCGTGGTGCGGACATTTTGTTAATTCGCTCCGCATGAATATTCTGTAACTAGTAATAAGTAGTTATTTTCGGACAAAAAAATTAGGTCACTGAAGGATAGCTACGATAGTGCTATCCATTAGGTGGTTGATGATCTGTGTATGTTTCCAGTGGAGTGGCAGATCTAGAGACCAGCAATAGGCTTACAATGGACTCCAAAGACTCCTTAGCTACGGGGGTGCTATCATTCCGTTGCATATTGTCTGCTCCTGAGACATCGACTGGTGAGCGGCTCGCTAGGCTCCAATAGCCGACAGACGACTGGTCAGCAGGGGCTATTGACGAAGACTCCCAGTTCGGGTCTTAATCCGAACTTATTCTAACTTCGGATGCCTATAATTTGTCTATGCCATCGGCCTTCTTCAGCAATCCAATACGCTCTTTCAAAGGTTGGAATAGAAGGCTCAGGTTTGTTGAGAGACATGGTGCGACTGATCCTAAGGAAGAGAGACTTCCTATCGCTAAGAGTTAATTTGGCTCGGAGACTCGCTGCACAGGCTGCCCCAAAGGCTGCTTCACCTGGAGAGCACTCTATGCACAAAAAAACTAAGGCGAACAAAAGTAAATTGGTCGCAAAAACATTTGCTAATGTCACTAGGGACAGCCTGGTGATGGTAGCTGTAGACAAAGGTAAAAATAGGGCTGCATACCTAGGAGCAATTGGAGTGGGATAGTCGATGCACTGTCATCTGTAAATTCCGATGTACTTGCGTTACTCAGTTGGAATGTATTGTTGCGCCGTAAGATAGATTGGAGAGATCTGGCCAAGCGCCAGAAGGAATATCTTCCTTCTCGACTCAATCCTTATCCTGTGAGGATAAACTCCTGGTGGACTCAGAAGACGAGGCTAACGCAACAGTGGTGGAAATTCTCAATTCCGACTATGGTCCGTTTTCTGCAGATAAATCTACACCATTGTAATGTCGCTATGGCAGCAGGTCGTTTTAATGTCAGGAGGATTTGACGTGGGTCTTGTTCAGAAACGGAGCAACCGTTCGTCCTCTATTACTGGCTGGCTTCTTTCCTTATACATGGCACAAGATTCAGAGATGACGCCTTCAAGCCTTAAGTTTCTGGTTGAAGCCGCTTTTGCAGGGAAGAAGAGCCTCGTTGTGGGAAGTGATTCCAATGCACACCACAAGTTATGGAGAAGTTAGGATATCAATGAAAGAACTGAGCTGCTTATTGAATATATTATAAATTAGGTTTGGTTAGGATTAAGTAGAAGTCTGCCATCAGATTCACTTAGACGTTTTCGTCCATTGTGATACCACAGGAACAGAAGAAGGAAGATGCTTTCTAGTTCCTACCGTTGAACCATCCAGATCGCTTTACAAAGCCCAATAACTTGCGAATGTTCACATCCGCTAAATCAGACAGGATCTCAAAGAAATGAGAACCTAAAGTGAAACTCCTTCTAACTGCTAGAACGGGACACACACATAGAAGATGTTCTATAGTCTCTTCATCCTCGATGTGTAGGGATCTATAGATCTGGAAATATGGGTCAGCTGAGGAAAACCTCAGGGAGGTGTACTGTGTCCTATACCCTGGAATACGGTCATTAACAATACATTATTGTGGTCGCGTATGCTTATGACGTTACTATTGCGGTTTCCCAGCACTCTTCGAGATAGTGGGATACTGTAAGCGTTCTAGGCGTAAATCAGTCTAAGACAGAAGTAGTTCTTTTTAGCAGGAGACACAAGATATCTACAGTGGCACCTGGCTCCTTGGAAGGAGAGAATCTTCCATTACTGAAAGCGTAAATTACTTTGGTGTTCTGCTGGACTGAACTTCAAATCAAACATTTGCGCAAGGGGCACGAAAGGCAACTCTTGCCCAATACACCTGCAATAGAGCCATTGGCAAAAGCTGGGGATTTAAACCGAATGCTATGCACTGGGTATATACTGCAGTTGTCAGACCTATAATGCTATGTGGTGTTGTGCAGCACTTCCAAAATGCACCTACTGTTCGATACTCAACCGGATCCAGATGGTTTGTTTCTGCATCAAAGCCGCACTGAATTTAATGCTACATCTACACTGTGTTTTCCTTAATACAAAGCTCGATGTTCCAGGCAGTGTGTATTACATAAAAAGTACTATACCACTATTCCTGATAGACCGATTGGAACTACGATATTCCTAGAAATAGAAGTTACGTAGACATCAATATGGGTGGTTCCAAACTAGACGACCAGGTGGGCTGTGGAGTGTACTCTGAAAAACTGGTCATGTCCAGAAGATTACCCGATTACTGTAGAACGTATCAAGCGGAAATCCTTGCAATTAAGGAAGTGGTGGAATGGCTTAGATATTATGTCATAACGACGATTGGCTTCAATATCTTCTCAGACAGCCAGGCAGCTATCAAATCTCTGAAGAACGTATTTCGTAATTCAAAAACCACTCTCGACTGTTGCATATCTCTCAACGAAATGGCTGAACAGTTCGAAGTTTACCTACTCTGGGTGCCGGGACACAGAAATATCCCAGGGAATGATAGAGCAGATAAGCTTGCGAGACTAAGAACTACCTTATACATTTCAGGTGAACTGGTATCTGTGGGAATGTCTCTAGCGACATGTAAGCTAAGTTTTCACGATCAGATCCGAAGGGCAACGAATTCTTAGATGGTCACCAATAAAACAAGCTAAAACCAGTAAGTATAGACAAAAGTATAATACCCTATGTATTATAAAGTCGGCACCGCCCGACTTACCCTATAGCCTATAAATACAAAAGAGGCTATATCTAATTCTGAACCAATTTTGATGGAACTCGGCGGATGTATTCAGACAGGTTATTAAGATTACTGTATCAAATTTCGAGCAAATCAAATATGTTCAAAATGTAATAACTACGGTTGACAAATGACAAAAAAATTTTACCCAAAATGTGACGTACATATAGATGGGAGCTATATCTAAATCTGAACCGATTTCGATCAAACTTTATCAAATGTCGAGGAAAGCGTTGTACAACATTTTGGGAAGATTGGTCAATAAATGCGCTTGCAATGGGTCTAGGAGTGAAAATCGGGTGATATATATGTATATATATGAGAGCTATATCTTAATCTTTCTATGAAATTCAGGAAATCATTCCTGCAAAATTTCGAAAGAATCAGTTAACAAATGACAATTTTATTGCAGTATTACTGCAAATGGGAAGAACATATATATGGGAGCTACGCCCAAATCTGAAGCGATTTCTATATAATTCACCAGTAAAATCGAGTCATAAGAAAATCCTTTCTACCAAATTTCGAGAAAATCGGTTAACAAATGACCATTTTATTGCTGTATTTTAGCAAATCGGACGATATATATATATATGGGAGCTATATCCAAATCAGAACCGATTTTCTCCAATTTCAGTAGGTTTCGTCCTCTAGGCCTGCACCACCACTGTGGTACACGGTATTATAGATTTGTGCATTTGTTTGCAACGCTAAGAAGGAGAAGAGCTAGACCGATTGATAAATATACCGATTGACTCAGAATCACTTTCTGATTCGATTTAGCCATGTCCGTCTGTGAGTCCATATATTCTTGTAATCAAAGTGCAGGTCGTATTTGTTGCTCGATTGTCACGAAATTTTGCACATGTCACTTTTTTGGCTCAAGGACAAACACTAAAAAATCGGTTCAGAATTAGATATAGCTCCCATATATATCTTTCATCCGATATGGCTTTTTATGGCTATAGAAGCCACAACTTTCGTCCGATCTTCACGAAATTTGGCATATGTGTGCAAAATTTCACAAAATCGGTTTAGATTTAGATATAGTTACCATATATATCTTTCATCCGATATGGCTATAAGGCTGTAGAATCCACAATTTTCGCCCGATTTTACATGAGACGTTTAAATTGACGTTCCAATATGTGAAATTAGTCCTAATTTAGATATAGCTCCAATGTGTATATTTCATCCGATATGGACTTTTAAGGCAGTAAAAACCACAATTTTGGTCACATCTCTACAATCTAGGGCGTGAGATGCTCTATTTGACGTCCCAGTATGTGTTATTAAAATGGCACAGGTTTCGATATAACTCCCTTATAATCTTTTTTCCGATATGGCCTTTTAAAGATGTGGAAATCCAAATCTTTTGTCCTATGGCAGGAAAATCTTACAAGGTTCTAAATTGCTATTTCAATTCGTATCTAAATTAAAGTCTGACTAGATTTCGAGATAAGTTCTACATATAAAAATTACTACATGCACTAGGTGGTGTAGGGTATTATATAGTCGGCACCGCCCGATTTTGCCTTTCCTTACTGGTTTTATATGGAGTTTGACAGCATTCCGCTTGAAAAGCTGAACAGAATACTCAGCTTTAGATAAAATATGTATATGTATTTCCTAATCAAATGAATTTATATAGGAATTAAAACATATGGTTGTGCCAAAATTCGGAAGAAGAAATAATTGAATTTCTAAAAAAATTAATTAGTATTGGCATTTATTCGAACCATTAGGGGTCATCTATTGCTAATAGAAGAAATTATGAACAATTTTGAGAATATTTGTTAAGATACACTCTGGTTGACTTCAGGAAGTTGGAAACCAAGCAACGGCTCTGATTGGTTTTAACTTGGCAAAATCAAGGCTTATCTTGGTTTTCCTTTATCCCAAATGTGGACACATTAACATCCGTTAAAGGTAGCGAAATGTGCCACGAGTTCACTTATAGAACGATTGGGTTGGGTCGGGACATCGGATTGGTAGTTCATCATCCGGAAAACTTGAAGAGATTACTTTCAACAAGTAAAAGCGTACTAAGTTCGGCCGGGCCGAATCTTATATTCCCTTCACCATGGATCGCATTTGTCGATCTCTCTCCACTGTATCTCTTTTAGGGCAACCAAAATGTAAAAGAATATTGACTTTTGGAGACCATAGTAGAAGTCATTGTGTAAAATTTCAGCCAAATCTAGTAAGAATTAAGCACTTAAGGGGCTGAAGGAGTAAAATAGGGAGATCGGTTTATATAGGAGCTGTATTAGGCCATATTCGACACGTATGTTAAATGTCATGGGAGAAGCCGTTGAACAATATTTCATCCAAATCGGCCCAAGAAGTCAAGATCCCATATCGGTTTATATGGCAGCTATATCAGGTTATGTACCGATTGGACTATTCTTAACACAATTGTTGTGTGTCATAGCAAAACATTTAATACAAAATTTCAGCTAAATTGGATAATAATTGCGCCCTCTAGTGGCTCAAGAAGTCAAGACCCCAGATCGGTTTATATGGCTGCTATATCAAGTTACGGTCCGATTTAAACACGTCGTGCAAAATTTCAGCCAAATCGGATAGGAATTACTCCCTATAGAGGCTCAAGAAGTCAAGACCCCAGATCGGTTTATATGGCAACTATATAAGGTTATGGATCGATTTGAACTATTCTTAGCACAGTTGTTGAAAGTCATAACAAAATACCTCATGCAAAATTTCAGCCAAATTGGATAATAATTGCGTCCTCTAGAGGCTCAAGAAGTCAAGACTACAGATCGGTTTATATGGGAGCTAAATCAGGTTATGGACCGATTTGAAGTATTCTTAACATAGTTGTTGGAAGTCATAACAAAACACGTCGTGCAAAATTTCAGCCAAATTGGATAGGAATTGCGCACTTTAGACGCTCAAGAAGTCAAGACTCGAGGTAGGTTCATACGACAGCTATATCAGGTTATATACCGATTTCAACCATACTCAGCACAGTTATTGGAAGTCACAATAAAACACCTCATGCATCTGATAAGGATTGTGCCCTCTAGCGGCTCAAGAAGTCAAGATCCCAAATCGGTATATATGGCAGCTATATCAAAACATGGACCGATATGGCCCATTTACAATCTCAACTGACCTACACTAATAAGAAGTATTGGTGCAAAATTTCAAGCGGCTAGCTTTACTTCTTCGAAAGTAGGCGTGCTTTCGACAGACAGACGGACGGACGGACATGGCTAGTTCGATTTAAAACGTCATAACGATCAAGAATATATATACTTTATGGAGTCTTAGACGTATATTTCGAGGAGTTACAAACAGAATGACGAAGTTAGTATAACCTATTCTATGGTGGAGGGAATAAAAAAGTATTAAGTTTGGCCGTGCCGAACTTTGGATGCCCACCACCATCGATAAATTAACAATCCTCATTTATAACAATAAGATAACCATATCCATTATAATTTGGGGCTAGTATGGATCCTATTTCATTCAGGTCCCGAGAACTCTTATACAAGTAATATCTTCAGAGAAGTCTGGCAACAAATCCACTTTTTATGGGATTAAGTCCCTTTTATGGGATTAAGACCCTGGAAGATGATGTCTATATGACACCTACATCTTAATATAATCTGATCTGGACCATAGGCTGGTCGGATGACGGGAAGCTTAATACAAGTCATTGTGTCTTATTCTAGCAAAATCAGGTAATAAATGTAGCATCTACGGATTTAAGACCCTTAATCGGCAGATTGGTCTATGTGGCAGCTATATCTGAATAAAGACCGATACCAACCATATTTGAGTGGGATATCGGGAAGCTTTAATCAACTCACTATTTCAAATTTCTGCGAAATCGGGTAATAACTGCAACTTTTGTGGGCTTTAGGCTCTAAATCAGCAGATCAGCCTACATGACAGCTATACCTACATACATATGGTCCGAATTGACCCATTCAAAAATTTAATCTGCGTATAGAAGAAACAAGAGTCTATGTAAAATTTCAACTCAGTATCTCAAGTTTTAAAGACTGTAGACGACGATCAGATATATATATATATATATATATATATATATATATATATATATATATATATATATATATATATATATATATATATATATATATATATATATATATATATATATATATATATATATATATATATATATATATATATATATTGTGTTGGGTATTTCGATCTATTCCAAAAGGAATGACTAATTGAATATACCCCCAATCCCTTGGTGGTGGGTATAAAATGATATATATTGACCCATCATTTGCGTATCTGCACTTGGAATGTTCGCAATTTTTAAAAGTAGGGTGTAGTATACACACTGACGAATGTATTGGAGAAATACATGACAGACGTTACTACCATACAGGAAGTGCGATGGCTCGGGAAGGTCTCCACAACAACGCCATGAGGTGACGCCCTATATTAAGGCTGCCATGAAGCGAGGAATGAAAATGGTTATAGATTTATGGTTGGTCGAAAACTGAAACATATTCAGTTTTCCTGAGAAAACCTCGGCTCGTATCAGCATGTCCTAGTGCCAGGCCAAGGGGCAAACAGCGACCGCTATGGTGGACCTCAGAGTTGGTTGGTCTTAGAAAGGACTGCAGAAAACTCTTGAACAGGACAAAAGCCACAAGAATATCACACGATTAGGATATCTATAAAGCTGAGCTAAGAAAATATAAGGGCGAGTTGAGAAAGGCTCAGGAAAAATCCAGGGTGGAACATTTGAGAGGTTGATAGAAACATATTTTAGGGCAAAGATCCCTGGAGATCGCTTGTCGCGGCAGCAGCATGCTTATAGTAAATGCAAATCCACTGAAACAGCCCTTCATGACCTAGTCGGCTACAAAGAGGGTCCTCTTGCCGTCAAGTAATATTCAATGACATTGAAGGTGCTTTCTATAATATAAAACCGACGTCAATCATGAAGGAGTTGGAGTTTGTAGGCATCAACCCTACGGTAAGAAAGTTTATTAATAACTTCCTAAGAAATGCATTACGGCAGGCTTGGAATCTGTGGATCTAAAAAGAGGGATCCCTTTACTTTGGAATATAGCCATTAAGATTATATTATTGTCTCTGGAAGACAAAGTGGCAATTATGGTTAAAGGAATGTTTCCCAGCACTCTAAGAGATATACTTCAGAAAGATCTACGTGCAACAACGAAGTGGGCTACCGAAAGTAGTCTAGGTATAAATCCGAGCAAACCGAAGTAGTTCTTTTCAGCCGGAGATACAAGTTGCCCACAATGGAACCTGTCTCTTAGTTAGGAACGAGTGTTCTATTTACAGAAAGCGCAAAATGCTGTGTTTTGCTGTAAAGGAAATTGAACTTCAAATCCAAGTTTTGGAAAGGGCACGAAAGGCAACTCTTGCATTTGGCAATAGTTAGGGAGTTGTGGTCTGGTGGATGGCGCTTAAAGAATCCACCTACTGCTCAATACTTAACCGGATCCAAAGGATGGGTTGTTTGTGCATCACAACCGCACTGAGGACGACACCATCTGATGCACTGAATTTAATGCTACATCTTATAACTGTGGACATTGTGGCTACCCAAATTGCAGTGACCATTGTCATGAGGTTACAGGAGCTTTCCCATTGGCCAAGTGGCTACGGACACTGTTTTTTATTCTTGATATGACATCCGATGTTCCAGGCATGTGGATTACACCCTACCTGAGCCGCTTTTGATAAAAAAGTTATGTAGGACTATATCTGATAGAACCGATTGGAACTACGATATCCCTGGTAACATAAGTAACATTGACTTCTATACGGATGGTTCCAAACTAAACGACGAGGTGGGCTTTGGAGTGTACTCTAAAGATCTAGAACTGGCCATATCGAAAAGGTTACCAACCACTGCAGTGTGTATAAAGCGCAGATCCTTGCAAATTAGGAAGCGGTGAAATGGCTAAGATATAATGTTATTACGACGATGGGCATAAATATCTTATCAAACAGAACATATTTCTGAAAACAAAAACCGCCCTCGACTGTCGCAGATTTCTCAACGTGATGGCTGAACAGTTCAAAATTCACCTGATCTGGGAGCCGGGCCACAGAGTGGGATATCTCTGTGGCAATTCTAAAGCAGACGAGTTTTCGAGACTAGGAACTACCTTACACATTCCAGGGATACTGGAATCTGTGGGTATGCCTCTATCGACATGTAAGCTAAGTTTTCAGGACCAGGGCCGAAGGGCAACGAATGAAAGATGGTCACAAATTGGGGGCTGTGAGCATTCCAAAATTATGTGGCCTAATCTAGACTTGAAGTGGTCTACCGTCTCATTCATTGTGACAGTCATTACAGGTCACTGTCTAATCGGAAAACATGCTGGCAGGCTGAAGGTTGCCAGTAACGACTTTTGCAGAAAATGTGAGAACATCAAAGAAGAACAGACTATAGAACACCTTCTGTGTGTGTCTCGCACTAGCAGTCAGAAGGAGTTCCAAATTAGGTTCTCATTTCATTGAAAACCTGTCTGATTTAGCGTGTGTGAATATTCCCAAGTTGTTGTGCTTTTTAAAGCGATCTGGATTGTTCAAAGGTAGGAACTAAAAATCATCTTCCTTCTTCTGTTCCTATCTGATAGCAGACTGCCACTTAAACCTAACCTAACCTAACCTACCCCTGTGGAGGAGATGCTAGCCACAATCACCATAAAGGCCAAATTCGTCTACATCAGCCTTATTTGCGACCAAGACAAGGACAAACAGACCAATGATATTATCTATGTGCGGAAATAGAGAAGAACAAGTAAAAGGGCGTTGAGTTCGGCCGGACCGAACTTTGGATACCCACCACCTCAGGTATTAATGTAAACCACCTTTCGTCATCATCCGGTGAAAAATGTTTAATTTATGCCCTCATAGCAGCTATATTGAAAAATTGTCAGTTTTTGGACCAAATTCGCCGCTGACATTGAGTGGTCTAATAAGTACAAGTCATTGTTCAATTTTGTAGTACAAAATATTGGCCTTTTTGGTAGCTGTATCCAAATATAGACCGATCTGAACCATATACGACTCGGATGCCGAAAAACCTAACATAAGCCCCTGTGTAAAATTTCAGCGAAATCGGATTATAAATGCGCCTTTTATGGGACCAAGACTTTGAATCGAGAGATCGGTCTATATGGCAGCTAAATGCATTTTTAATAAAACTTAGAATGAACTTTATTTAAATATATAATTGCCATTTTGTTCGATAACCTTTTGCCATCTTCCTGGCAAATTTAGTATTCCACGCTCATAGAACTTCTGGCCTTTATCTGCAAAAAACTGAACCAAGTGCGATTTTATAGCCTCATCATTGCCGAAAGTTTTACCATTTAAGGAGTTCTGCAAAGATCGATATAAATGGTAGTCTGATGGTGCAAGGTCTAAACCGATCCGGGCTTTATTAAAAAAAGGTGGTTAAACATAACTCACTGTCCCGAATTTCAGCGACATCGGACAATAAATGAGCCCTTAATGGGCGCAAGACCTTCAGTCGGGAGATCGGTCCAACACCAAACGAGGTTTCAGATATCATGTAATCTCTTTAATATCCTCTTGGAGAAGATTATACAAGAAGCATGTGTGAATAGATATGAAACAATACTCACAAGAGAACATATGGGACTCACATATGCCGACGACATCGATATCATGGGTCGGCCGCCGGACGAAGCAATTGCAGTTTCTAAAAGTATCGGAAGAGAATCAACGAAAGTGGGTTTGGGTTTGGCGATAAGACAAAGTGGATGATATCTCACTCCCACATAGTCCTGTAAAACCGAGCAGATAAAGAAAATGTAGAATGTTGGGAACTACAACTTTGAGTTAGTCAGTTACTTTTTTACCTTGGCACCGCCGTAGCCGAAACAAATGACAGCAGTTTTAAAATTTTGGCAATTAAGCAAAGAGATGAGGAGCAATTCCACCTCTTGACAAACGAATATTACGCTATACGAGACACTGATTATACCCGTGCTATGGCTCCGAAGCATGGGTACTTGCGATAGCAAATGGGAACGTACTTGGAGTGTTTGAGAGTAAAATCTTCCGCAAACAATATGGACCAGTTGACGCTAATGGAGAATATAGGCGTCATATGAACCACGAGCTGTATGAAATGTATGACGACGAACTATGCCCATCATGGGTATGTTGTCAGAATGGATGAAGAAGTCCCTGCAAGAAGCTTCAAAACGCTATAAAAGTAACAAGTAATAGCGTGCTAAGTTTGGCTTGATCGAAGCTTGGGAACCCACCACGATGTATTCTGCTAAAAATGTATACAAAATAAATTTAGTTGAAGGGTCAACCAAACCAGCAAATATTAAAGCTTCTAAAAACCGAGCAAGGATGATCTAGGGACCGGTTTTGGATCATATTTGGCACAGTTGTTGGAAGTCTTAACAGAACACTGCATGCAAAATTTCGGACTAATCGCATCACAATTGCGGCTTTTAAGGACTAAAGATATCAAATTGGAAGATCGGACCGAAATTAGCACAGTTGTTGAAAGTTAAGCGGAATACCACATTCAAAATGTTAGCCAAATCGGAAAAAAATTGCGACTTGTAAGGGCAAGTAATTAAATCTGGAGATCGGTTTATATGGGAGCTATATCAGGTTATAGACCGATTCAAAACATACTTTGTTTTTGGAATTCATAACAGAAAACCATGTGCAAGATTTCAGCCAAATCGGATAAACATTGAGACTTCCATGGGCTCAAGAAGTCAAATCTGGAGATCAGTTTATATGGGTTATATCAGTTACATAGCGATTTAAACCATATTTGGCATAGTTGTTGGAAGTCATTGCGGAACACCACATGCAAATTGTTAGCCCAATTGGACAAAATTGCTTCCTGTAAGGGCTCAAGAAGTAGAATCGGGAGATCGAATCGAGCTGTACCAAGTCCTTGACTGATTTGGACCATACTTAGCACGGTTGTTGGAAGTCATAACAAGACACCAGTGCAAAATTTCAGCCAAATTGGACAAAAAACAGCATCAATAGTAAGTATCTGAGCAAAATTTCGATCGGCTAGCTTTACGCGTTCGACCGATATCGTGATTTCGAAAAACGGACGGCCGGTCATGGCTATATCGACTCAGAATGTAGATCAAGAAGATATTCAATTTATGGGGTCCCAGGTCAATATTTTAAGGTGTTACAAACGATTAGATTACTATACTCCCATCCTATGGTGGTGGGTATAAAAATCGAGTAATACATATGTATATATGGGAGCCATATCTTAATCTAAACCGATTTTAATGAGGATCAACACTAATGTCGGGAGTAATAAGAAAATGAAAACTTATGAAAACTTTCGGTTTTCAAATGACCACATTATTCCAACAATAGTACAAATCAGTCGAACATGTATGCGATATAGGAGCTATGTCCAAATCTGAACCGATTTTTATACCCTACACTGAAGGAGGGCTGTATATTAATTAAGTCATTCCGTTTGCAACACATCGAAATATTTCCGACGCTATAAAGTATATATATTCTTGATCTGCGTAAAAATCTAAGACGATCTAGCCATGTCCGTTCGTTTGTCTGTTGAAATCACGCTACAGTCTTTACAAATAGAGATATTGAGCTGAAACTTTGCACAGATTCTTTTTTTTTCCATCAGCAGGTTAAGTTCGAAGATGGGCTATATCGGACTATATCTGGATGTAGCCCCCATATACACCGATCCTCAGATTTAGGGTCTTAGGCCCATAAAAGCCACATTTATTATCCGATTTTGCCAAAATTAAGAGCAGTGAGTTTCGACATTTTTCTTCAATTTGGTCCAGATTGGTCCAGATTTGGATAAAGCTGTCATATAGGCCGATTAAGGGTCTTAGGCCCATAAAAGCCGATTATTAACCGATTTTGCTGAAATTTGGGACAGTGGGTTGTGTTAGGCCCTCCGATATCCTTCTTCAAATTGAAGAAGATCACCCAGATCACCCCAGATTTTGATATAGTTGCCATATAGACCGATCTCTCGATTGAAGGTCTTAGGCCCATATATGGCGCATTTATTGTCCGATTTTACCAAAATTTGGGACAGTGAGTTGTATTAGGCTCTTCGACATCCTTATTTAATTTGGCCGAGATCGGTTAAGATTTGGTTATATCTGCCATATAGACCGACCTCTCGGTTTAAGGCTTTGGGCCCTTAAAAGGCGCATTTATTGCCCGATATCGCCAAATTTTGAAACAACGAGTTAAGTTAAGCCCCTCAACATACTTTTACAATATGACAGAGATCGATCAAGATTTGGATATATCTGCCATATAGACCGATCTCTCGATATAAGATTTTGGGCCCTTAAAGGGCGCATTTATTGTCCGATATCACCGAAATTTGAGACAGTGAGTTGTGTAAGGACCTTCTGCCCGTCCGAACTTAACGCCTCTTTACTTGTTTCCAATATTAATAGACTTCACCAAAAAAGATGCCTGCAAAATTTGAAGACGTTCGGAAGAAAACTGAACGTACTGTACTTTGTACACAAATTAACATGAACAGACCGATGGACTTGATTAAAACTTGATTCTAAACTAATCCGTATACTTATCAATGGGTTCATCTCACTTCCTTCTGGAAAACATGTTCACAAAGTAATAATACACTCTTCCACAGTGGTGGTCCCAGAAGTAAGAAAGATAGAACCAATGATCGATTAAACTATGTCCGTCACGTGTTGTCCATTAATAGAAATCGGTTCAGATTTAGATATAGCTTACCTACATACTTTTTATTCCGATTTTCACTTTTAGGGTTTTGCAAGCACATTTTTCAACCGATCTTCTCAAAAGTTTTGCAAAGCGATATTTCCGTACATATCTTGGTCGAAATTTTACATTTCAAATCAAAGCAAATTTTATTTTCGACGATCAAGCCTGCATACCCAATTCCGTTGCATGTGGTATAGGATATTTGAAGGTCGGCTTTGTTCGACTTTAGACAGTCTTTACTTGTTTTATATTTGTTTTTCGATCGTTACATTTTAATAAAGAAAAAACTGTATTCATTAAACCTTCATAGATAATCGGAATCCCTATTTGTATCACCAATGGCTGTTGCGGCGTACCATTGTGCTCACTAATAATGATGATGATGAAGTTGCTGTTGCATGCATTACAGACATTTTTGGGTTAGTTCGGTGAACACGAGTGGATTATTTTGTCGATTATCGGTTGACTGATTTCGTGTTAAATTAATTAAGATGGGTGCGTGCGTGCGTTGAAATAATTCCAAAATCGAACATCGCTCAGTAAACGTTCACTTTTGGTTGTGGCTTTTCAATCACTATGCCTTTTGACAATTGTTTTTAACCTCTAATAAACAGTTGATTAGAATTGACGGACGATACACCATAGGCATTCACCTATTCATTCAATCGTCCGTGCACTATCTTTGAGAAGCCCAACATACAAGAACACATTACCACGAATACCAAAAGTAAAGGACAGAAGAAAGGAATTGTGAAATAGGACAAAGCAAACCAGGGCCTAGAACAATGTGAATTGGCGCATAGCGAAGAAGGGGGCCATGAAAAACAATGGACGGACGACCCAGTGAATGAATGGGACTACAACAGTTTCATAATGAATGACCCCAAACACTGTCATTTCGTATATGCTCCGTTTGCCGCTTGATGATTATCATTTACGAAATTGACGTTTTGCAACAAAATAATTTGATAGATGGTCTTGTGGTACACATTTAGTTACAATATACAAAGGGGGAGATCAAAGGCCCAATTCGGTCAATAGCCTGGTACAGTGGTTTTAGCCTCATAATTGAAATTGAATATAAGCAAAAAAAAAAAAAAAAAAAAAAAAAAAACAAATAAAAGCTTGCAAAGTTCGTGTGGGTGTGGCGTGGCGCCGTAGACACTTTTCCCGAATATTGATATCAGATTTGTGCTTTACTCCCAAAGACCTTTCATTTGAGCCCTATATTGATATGGTTGTAAATTTGTGCCCTTTGGGGGATATTTTAGATGAGAGGCGGCCCCCCAAACACTTGGTCCTATATTTGGGTATCAGATTCGTATTCTACATTTAAATACCTTTTATTAAAGCCCCATATTCAAATGGTCAGCAAATAAGTCCTATTTGGAGGGTGTTTTGGGAAGGGGTGGACCCCCAGAAACGTGGTCCCATATTTGGATATCAGATTCGTATTCTAATCGCAAATACCTTTCATTTGAGTCCCATATTGCCATGGTCGGTAAATATGTCAGATTTAGGGGTGTTTTGGGGCTTGGGGTGGTACCCCTAGCACTGGGTCGGACAATTGGATATCAGATACGTTTTCTTATACTAAATACCTTTTATTTGAGTCCCATATTGTCGTGATTGCTCTAAATATATATTTGGTAGGTTTTAGATTGGGGCAGCCCCCCTAGGTACTCCATCTGAAATTTGGGTACCAAATTTTTAGTTTTAGTGGACTATATGAGAGCACACAAAATTTCGCTTAAATCGCATCACCCATCTCCGAGATCTGGCGTTTCTGAAAATTACGGTAAGGGGGAGGGTCCGCCCCCCTTTCATATATCAAAAAATGTAGTACCCTATTTTCACCACGGGGTCATTATGCACCATCTGTGAAAATTTCAAGAAAATCGGTTCAGCCGTTTCTGAGTCTATAAGGAACACACAAACATACAAACAAACAAACAAGTAAAAGCGTGCTAAGTTCGGCCGGGCCGAATCTTATATACCCTCCACCATTGATCGCATTTGTCGAGTTCTTTTCCCGGCATCTCTTCTAAGGCAAAAAAAGGATACAAGAAAAGATTTGCTCTGCTATTAGAGCGATATCAAGATATGGTCCGGTTTGGACCACAATTAAATTATATGTTGGAGACCTGTGTAAAATGTCAGCCAATTCGAATAAGAATTGCGCCCTTTGTGGGCTCAAAAAGTAAAATAGAGAGATCGATTTATATGGGAGCTTTATCGGGCTATAGACCGATTCAGAGCATAATAAACACGTATGTTGATGGTCATGAGAGGATCCGTCGTACAAAATTTCAGGCAAATCGGATACGAATTGCGCTCTCTAGAGGCCCAAGAAGTCAAGACCCAAGATCGGTTTATATGGCAGCTACATCAGGTTATGGACCGAACCATACTTGGCACAGTTGTTGTATATCATTACAAAACACGTGGTGCAAAATTTCATTCTAATATAATGATAAGAATTGCGCACTCTAGAGGCTCAAGAAGTCAAGACCCAAGATCGGTTTATATGACAGCTATACCAGGTAATGGCTAAAACACTATGTGAAAAAAATCAGTCAAATCGAATGAGAATTGCGCCCTCTAGAGGCTCAAGAAGTCAAGACCAAAGATCGGTTTATATGGCAGCTATATCAGGTTATGAACCGATTTAAACCATATTTGGCACAGTTGTTAGATATCATAACAAAATACTACGTGCCAAAATTCATTCAAATTGGATAAGAATTGCGCCCTCTAAAGGCTCAAGAAGTCAAGACCCAAGATCGGTTTATATGACAGTTTAATAAGGTTATAGACCGATTTGAACCATACTTAGCACAGTTGTTGGATATCGTAACAAAACACGTCCTGCAAAATTTCATTCCGATCGTATAAGAATTGCGCACTCTAGAGGCTCAAGAAGTCAAAACCTCAGAACGGTGTATATGGCAGCTATATCAGGTTATGGACCGATTTGAATCACACTTGCCACAGTTGTTGGATATAATAATAAAACACGTCGTGCAAAATTTCATCCCAATCGGATAAGAATTGCGCCCTCTAAAGGCTCAAGAAGTCAAGACCCAAGATCGGTTTATATGACAGTTTAATAAGGTTATAGACCGATTTGAACCATACTTAGCACAGTTGTTGGATATCGTAACAAAACACGTCCTGCAAAATTTCATTCCGATCGTATAAGAATTGCGCACTCTAGAGGCTCAAGAAGTCAAAACCTCAGAACGGTGTATATGGCAGCTATATCAGGTTATGGACCGATTTGAATCACACTTGCCACAGTTGTTGGATATAATAATAAAACACGTCGTGCAAAATTTCATCCCAATCGGATAAGAATTGCGCCCTCTAAAGGCTCAAGAAGTCAAGACCCAAGATCGGTTTATATGACAGCTATATAAGGTTATGGACCGATTTGAACCATACTTAGCACAGTTGTTGGATATTGTAACAAAACACGTCCTGCAAAATTTCATTCCGATCGGATAAGAATTGCGCACTCTAGAGGCTCAAGAAGTCAAAACCTCAGATCGGTGTATATGGCAGCTATATCAGGTTATGGACCGATTTCAACCATACTTGCCACAGTTGTTGGATGTCATAACAAAACACGTCGTGCAAAATTCCAACCCAATCGGATAAGAATTGCGCACTCTAGAGGCTCAAGAATTCAAGACCCAAGATCGGTTTATATGGCAGCTATATCAAAACATAGACCGATATGGCCCATTTACAATACCAACCGACCTACACTAATAAGAAGTATTTGTGCAAAATTTCAAGCGGCTAGCTTTACTCCTTCGGAAGTTAGCGTGCTTTCGACAGACAGACGGACGGACGGACAGACGGACGGACAGACGGACGGACATGGCTAGATCGACATAAAATTTCACGACGATCAAGAATATATATACTTTATGGGGTCTAAGACGAATATTTCGAGTAGTTACAATCAGAATGACGAAATTAGTATACCCCCCATCTTATGGTGGAGGGTATAAAAACAAGACCGACCATTAGCAACCCTTCACCGTGGAAAATAAAATTTGCTTATATTTGAAATGTAGAATTTCGGTCAAAATAAGTATATATTCGCTGTGTTCTATGCAGTGCAACGAAATTTGTTTAGAAATGATATCTACAACGAATTTCTGAATAAATTACCAGAACATCTGTCGTCATGATTGCTATGATTTGTTTTTCACAAATAAGTGTGGCAACCCGCACAATCCTCTATTGTAAATCTTATATATAACAAGTAAAAGCGTGCTAAGTTCGGCCGGGCCGAATCTTATACACCCTCCACCATGGATCGCATTTGTCGAGTTCTTTTCCCGGCATCTCTTCTTAGGCAAAAAAGGATATAAGAAAAGAGTTGCTCTGCTATTAAGACGATATCAAGATATGGTCCGGTTCGGACCACAATTAAATTATATGTTGGAGACCTGTGTAAAATTTCAGCCAATTCGTATAAGAATTGCGCCCATTGGGGCTCACGAAGTAAAATAGAGAGAGCGATTTATATGGGATCTGTATCGGGCTACAGACCGATTCAGACCATAATAAACACGTTTGTTGATGGTCATGAGAGGATCCATCGTACAAAATTTCAGGCATATCGGATAACAATTGCGACCTCTAGGGGTCAAGAAGTCAAGATCCCAGATCGTTTTATATGGTAGCTATATCAGGTTATGAACCGATTTGAACCTTATTTGACACAGTTGTAAAAATGTAAAAATAAAATACGTCATGCATAATTTTAGCCAAATCGGATAGGAATTGCGCCCTCTAGAAGCTCAAGAAGTCAAATCCCCAGATCTGTTTATATGACAGCTATATCAGGTTATGGACCGATTTCGACAATACTTGGCACAGTTGGATATAACAACAAAACACGTCGTGCAAAAATTCATTCAAATCGGATAAGAATTTTGCCCTCTAGAGGTTCAAGAAGTCAAGACCCAAGATCGGTTTATATGGCTGCAATATCAGGATATGAACCCATTTGAACCATACATGGCACAGTTGTTGGATATAACAACAAAACAACAAAAACGTGCGAAATTTCATTTCAATCGGAGAAGAATTGCGCACTCTAGAGGCTCAAGAAGTCAAGACCCAAGATCGGTTTATATGGCATCTATATCAGGTTATGGACCGATTTGAACCATACTTGGCGCAGTTGTTGGATATCATAACAAAACACGTCGTGCAAAGTTTCATTCCAATCGGATAATAATTGCGCTCTCTAGAGGCTCAAGAAGTCAAGACCCAAGATCGGTTTATATGGCAGCTATATCGAAACATGGACCGATATGGCCCATTTACATTGCCAACCGACCTACACTAATAAGAAGTATTTGTGCAAAATTTCAAGCGGCTAGCTTTATTCCTTCGGAAGTTAGCGTGCTTTCGACAGACAGACGGACGGACGGACGGACAGACGGACTTCGTGAGCCCCAATGGGCGCAATTCTTATACGAATTGGCTGAAATTTTACACAGGTCTCCAACATATAATTTAATTGTGGTCCGAACCGGACCATATCTTGATATCGTCTTAATAGCAGAGCAACTCTTTTCTTATAAACTTTTTTGCCTAAGAAGAGATGCCGGGAAAAGAACTCGACAAATGCGATCCATGGTGGAGGGTATATAAGATTCGGCCCGGCCGAACTTAGCACGCTTTTACTTGTTATATATAAGATTTACAATAGAGGATTTGTGCGGGTTGCCACACTTATTTGTGAAAAACAAATCATAGCAATCATGACGACAGATGTTCTGGTAATTTATCCAGAAATTCGTTGTAGATATCATTTCTAAACAAATTTCGTTGCACTGCATAGAACACAGCGAATATATACTTATTTTGACCGAAATTCTACATTTCAAATATAAGCAAATTTTATTTTCCACGGTGAAGGGTTGCTAATGGTCGGTCTTGTTTTTATACCCTCCACCATAAGATGGGGGGTATACTAATTTCGTCATTCTGATTGTAACTACTCGAAATATTCGTCTTAGACCCCATAAAGTATATATATTCTTGATCGTCGTGAAATTTTATGTCGATCTAGCCATGTCCGTCCGTCTGTCCGTCCGTCCGTCCGTCTGTCTGTCGAAAGCACGCTAACTTCCGAAGGAGTAAAGCTAGCCGCTTGAAATTTTGCACAAATACTTCTTATTAGTGTAGGTCGGTTGGTATTGTAAATGGGCCATATCGGTCTATGTTTTGATATAGCTGCCATATGAACCGATCTTGGGTCTTGACTTCTTGAGCCTCAAGAGTGCGCAATTCTCATCCGATTGGGATGAAATTGTGCACGACGTGTTTTGTTATGATATCCAACAATTGTGCCAAGTATGGTTCAAATCGGTTTATAACCTGATATAGCTGCCATATAAACCGATCTTGGGTCTTGACTTCTTGAGCCTCTAGAGTGCGCAATTCTTATCCGATCTGAATGAATTTTGCACGACGTGTTTCGTTATTATATCCAACAACTGTGCCAAGTATGGTTCAAATCGGTTAATAACCTGATATAGCTGCCATATAAACCGATCTTGGGTCTTGATTTCTTGAGCCTCTAGAGTGCGCAATTCTTATCCGATTGGAATGAAATTTTGCATGACGTGTTTTGATATGATATCCAACAACTGTGAGAAGCATGGTTCAAATCGGTCCATAACCTTATATAGCTGTCATGTAAACCGTTCTTGGGTCTTGACTTTTTGAGCCTCTAAAGGGGCGCAATTCTTATATAATTTGAATGAATTTTGGCACGTAGTATTTTTTTATGATATCCAACAACTGTGTAAAATATGGTTCAAATCGGTTCATAACCTGATATAGCTGTCATATAAACCGATCTGGGGTCTTGACTTCTTGAGCCTCTAGAGTGCGGAATTCTTATCCGATTGGAATGAAATTTTGCACGACGTGTTTCTTTATTACATCCAACAACTGTGCCAAGTATGGTTCAAATCGGTCCATAACCTGAAATAGCTGCCATATAAACCGATCTGGGATCTTGACTTCTTGAGCCTCTAGAGGTCGCAATTATTATCCGATTTGCCTGAAATTTTGTACGACGGATTCTCTCATGACCATTAACATACGTGTTTATTATGGTCTGAATCGGTCTATAGCCCGATACAGATCCCATATAAATCGATCTCTCTATTTTACTTCTTAAGCCCACAAAGAGCACAATTCTTATTCGAATTGGCTGACATTTAACATAAGTCTCCAACATAAATATAATTTAATTGTGGTCCAAACCGGACCATATCTTGATATCGCTCTAATATCAGAGAAAATCTTTTCTTATATCCTTTTTTTTTTGCCTAAGAAGAGATCCCGGGAAAAAAACTCGACAAATGCGATGGAGGGTGGAGGGTATATAAGATTCGGCCCGGCCGAACTTAGCACGCTTTTACTTGCTTTTGCCTAAGAAGAGATGCCGGGAAAAGAACTCGACAAATGCGATGGAGGGTGGAGGGTATATAAGATTCGGCCCGGCCGAACTTAGCACGCTTTTACTTGTTTTGCCTAAGAAGAGATGCCGGGAAAAGAACTCGACAAATGCGATCCATGGTGGAGGGTATATAAGATTCGGCCCGGCAGAATTTAGCATGCTTTTACTTGTTTTTTCTTGTATCGTACCGAACAAATAAATTTTTTCTATCTTTGCAAATTGAATATTTAAACATATTCTTTAATAAGCTTAATGTACGTTAGTCCCTCTGTCGATATCATGTTGTCTTCCGAGAAAAAAAAACACGTCCATGGCCAATGAAAAATACGAGTAAAAAACCTCATATTTTCGCTAACTTGTAATGGTCGATTTGTGAGTTTTTAAATTTTCTCCTATATTTTCAATTTTCTCCTTCTTAATGATTTTTTCCTTCTTATAAATTTTCTAAAATTACTTAAACAAAGGAAATCTTATGGCATTGTTTAGGTTTTACAAATATTCATTCATACTTAATTTAAAATTTTTTTTTGCTGTTCGCGAATAATTAATTTTTCGACTCCTTTCGTTGTTGTATATTTTTATTAAGACTACACCTTTTCCTCATGGGTTTGTACGACTGATAGAGTTAGATCAATGTTTATGTTTATACAGTACCTTCTTAGTCAAACGGTATTAAATGACAATTGATCGAACTGGAAGAGATAGATCATATGAGTGACTGAACATCATGCCAAACTGATACCAAGCACGCTAAAGAACTTTCCTCCACGTTTTGATAATCCTATAACCTTTTTTTCTGTTGATCTACCAAACGAATCACATTGAAGTTTTAAGTGCGTGAATCATAAGTTAAAGTGATAGTCTGATTTGATGAATGGGAAAAGATCTCCCCGCCATATAAATTGTTTTATTAAGAAATTACTTTTTTCGTCAACAATTATTTAAATGGTCACATTAAATTATTAAGTGAATCCGAATATTTTGGACTGGTTTGATTTGGAACCACACAAAAGTGGATTCCATACCAGCCAATCGAATCACGAGGGACTTGAGGCAACTCCACGCCAAGATAGCAACTTTAAGACAAGCCATAGCTACGCAAATCGAAACGGGATACCAAGCCCGTTCAGCAGCCCATTATCATTGTCTGACAAAGTACCACAAAGTGCATGTGATCACTTCATAACATCCACCCAAGAGCCTCCAGCCAATGTGATCTAGTTTGCAAATTGCTTGTCTTGACTTAGTTACTCTCAGCGCAAGAGTCCATTCCATGCCACACATGCAATCCCAGAGGCGGACCACGCACCTCTTCAAATTTTGGTTCTGAGAGAAGGCAACACTTGTGACAGAGGCCCACACCCGACCATGGTATTTGTTTAGACACCAGTTAAGACATGCAGCCTGTGTAAAATTTCACGTATTTGGGTTTTTCAAAGTTACTCTATGATGGGACTGGGTAACTTAATATAACTTATCACAGAAAAGTATTTTCTTATATTTTTTCGTCATATAAAAACCTTAAATTTTGTTTTCATAAAAATACCAACATTTTTTTTAAAATAATTTGCTAATAATTAAATTTTACTTTTATTAGGCTAAATTAGAATTAAGTATAGTACCCTAAGCTACACTATTTGCAAAAGCATGAGTTAAGGCAAAAAGTTCTAGTCCACCTAATATCGCCACAGCATCGATCAAGAAAAGGGCCCTCTTCAACCGTCGATGGACATAAACTTGGTGAGTCAATAATGTAAGCTTTTGTAGTTGTTGTACAGTTTTATTTCAATGAATTGTTTTTGCCCTAACTATTTGAAATGTGTTCAAAGCAATAATCAATGAAACCTTTCCATTCATAAAAGAATCACAAACAAGAAATAAAGAAAAAAAAACAACAAATGGTATAGTAAGAAAACCAAAAAAATTAAAAAAAAAAAAAAACTTACTATGCATAGATATGTAATTGGTTCTTGCTTTGACACCCACATTCCATTTATCAATGAGAACAGATTCATTCAGTAATAAAATTACTCTCATGATAGTTTTTTTTTTTTTTTGCCAGTGATGGAATTTTAAATGCCACTGAGTAGTAAATTCTAATATTTATGATATGTATATGCCATTGTACCTAGAGAAACTGATTTTACAAAAACCAGCTTATGGACGTTTTTGTATCTAAGTTTTGCGTTTAAAGTAAAGTAATAAGCCCATCATGAGAGAAAGTATTCCTTAGATGTTTTTTTTTTCTATGTTTTTTTTTCACTTATTATAAACTAACAGAAATGAAGTCATTTATGCAAAAAGCGGTAGTTATTAAATATTTTTTTTTTTTTTTTTTTTGATTTCTATGAATATATATCCGTACAATTTATACATACTATGAATTTTTTCTATATTTAATAAAATAAGCTAATTATTGAATATGTCATTGAAATAGAAAATTTATGAGTGTTTCTTTTCCGAAGGGTTATAGTGGAGAGATGAGTTAAAATTTCAGATAAATAGCATTAATTATGGGGTTCTATATAAAAATATTCGCTAGTAGAACCATCGGTAGGGTGGGTAATGATGCGAGGGTTTCTCAGAACATCTAGAGAACCATTTAGGGCAATTTGATGGATATTTTTGCATAATAAATTAGTAAATTTCACAGGAATTTGGGGCTTTGTTTTTGTTGTGGTTATGTTCCTGATGAGTCGGTCCATTTCATTTATTGATTAGAGCTTATAAATAAACTAGGAGTCTACAATAATTTTAATTATGTCGTACATTCTTGGGACTTGTTAAGGAAAGGACACGAACCCCCCAGTCGACTGCTTGCTAGCCCAATCAATGGCTCCTATCGTCCTTTTCCTAGCATGGTTTATCCTTCAAATATGGTTGCCTATATAAGGGACTTGTCCTGATGTATTTTGATACACTACCTGTACATTACATATTAGATTATGGCGCCCAACGTGGGGCATAAGGAACTTGAAATGTCCTTTTTGCTCAATCCATAGTTAAATTTTATTAGAGTTCAATTTTAAAGCATAGCTCACTGATGAAGGCAATTTTAAGGAGAATTTTAGTAAATACTGATCAATCCCTTCTGGAATTTAAATTCTTGAGGCTCATTAATTCGAGAGTTTAACCGATGGGTTACTTGTTCTTCGTTTTCTATAGTCTGAATTAATGTTGAAGACATCAGTCAAGTTATGTCCGTTTTTATTTAAAGTTTCACATGTAAAGACAGAACTTAGTTATCAGTACTAGATTTAACTGCAGGAAAATATGGGTTTGCTGTTTTGCGACCGCATATCCGTTTTTAGATTTAGAAGGAGTGTCAGATCTGGATAGCCTTTACTGGTTTGATCTGATTTGGGCGTGAATACTGTTTTAAATATCAATAGACCTGTTTGAATCCTATATCCATCATTGAATTGTTCGTTAATTCATCTCCAAATCTATATACCAAAAAGAAAAGAAACACAACATTCTATGAATTTATCGTTTGATCGAATTTTTGAAAATTTATAGCACTTAATTCAATTTTTAAGTCCTTTGATGATATTTTAAACAATTAAAAAAAAAAAAAAAAAAAAAAAAAATTTAATTTGATTGACCATGCATAGAACACCACCGGCTTCTCCGTCTTTAGCGCCAGGTACCGAAGATATATCCGTTTCTTTGGATTTGGGTGGGTCTAAAGTTTGCTTGAGTTGCCAGGAACCAATGATAGAAGGACAAGATTGTATGAAACTCCATCGATGTAACCATGAATACCACAGGTCCTGCATTGAGGCTTGTTTAACGACTTCGGCAGAGTGCCCAGTATGCAAGGTTCCTTGTCAGTTGTCTGATTTGAGAGCTATTGATTTGATTTCCAAGGCTCCGACTTCGTCTAAGCAGCCAGGTAGAGGAAAAGGAAGAGGTGCGATGTCGAAGCGTTATGACACTAGGCAGACCAGGAAAGATCCTTCCCAACAGAATCCGAACGATTTGGTAGATTTTGATAGTGAATTGGCGGGAGCTGCAGGTTGTACCCCTGCTCAGGCGAAAGGGAATTTGAATGGGCGTTTGCAGGATCCCGTTCGTACTCCTCAACCACCAAGTGCGATTGATAATAGAGAGATACACAGAATTATAGAAGGAAGTATATTGAGGATTTTAGGTAACCTGCATATTTTGCCAGACGTTCAATCGAGACCTTTGGTTGGTCTTCAGCCAAGTCGTCAGGGTCAGAGTGGTCTTGATTGTAATATTAACCGGGATGATGCTTCTCAGAATCGACCACCCCCTCAATCTAATTATTCTAACTCTCCGAATAGGTTTTCTGTGTCCACTTTGCCTCTTCAGCCGGATAAGATAACGACTATAATACAAAATTGGCACCTAAAGTTTGACGGGTCTCCTGATGGATTGACCGTAGATGAGTTCCTGTATAGGGTAAGGACACTCACTGAGGATACTTTTGGTGGCGATTTTTCTTTAATTTGTCGTAATTTGAACATTCTTTTGTCAGGCAGGGCACGCGATTGGTACTGGCGGTATCGGAAAAATGCTAGTCCAATTGTATGGGAAGAATTTTGCGATTCTATTAGGTTTCAGTATCGGGACTTTAAAACGTCATTTGATATAAGAGAGGAAATCAGGAACCGAAAACAAAAGTCAGGAGAGAGTTTCGACTGTTTTTATGACGCAGTGACCTCGATTCATGATAGGCTTCCTTCTCAGATGTCCGAAATGGAATTAGTTGAGATTCTTACTCGAAACCTTCGTCCTGAGATAAGACAGGAGTTATTATATGTCCCCATAAATTCTTTGGCACATTTACGCAGGTTAGTTCACATGAGGGAGAACTTTTTAAGTGACGATTATGTGAAGAAGTCCTTGACATACCGTTCAACCAACTTATATCCACCTAGAAGACAGATATCAGAGATATCTGCGGTTGAAAATGATGTCCCTTTAGAATCCTCAGAGGTAGAGCTTGGTGCAGTGTGTGCTGTTAATTCTAATTCTACAGATTCTAAGTGCTGGAATTGTGATGAAAAAGGTCATCATTGGGACGATTGTTTAAGCGAGCGAAAAGTATTTTGTTACGGCTGCGGTGCCAGGAATACATACAAGCCGAAATGTACAAATTGCGCCGAGCGTAGGGCAAGGCAGAGTAAAAATTTTCGGTCGACGAGCTTCCAAATGGAGCACCCGTAGTAGAATCAAATAATCCCCCTACAAATTCCAAATGTTCATCTCCTAGTGATATTTCCCAGACTTTAAATGATATCCCTTCAATTTCTGAAGAACCGAATATTTCCAAAAATGAAACCAAAACTTGTGATACACCTTTGAGATTATTGTTTCCAAGACTTCCATATCACGAACGATGGAAGCTATACACGCAAAGAAGGAATGAGATATTTAATACCCCTTTTGTTGATATTTCCACGAATCATAAACCAAAACGATCTACCATCCGTTGTAGGAAGTATTTCCGAATGAAGAGAATGGCGAAGAAATTACTAGTTTCGGCTATAGTATCTAGTGCTTCAGATAGACGTTTTTATGCGAAGGTATCTTTTATGGATTTTAATGAGTACGGTTTGTTGGATACAGGCGCCAACATTAGCTGCGTGGGTGCTGACTTAGCCACCCATCCGTTTCACCAATATAGTAATTTTTTCAAATGTAAGTCCACTGTTCAAACAGCCGATGGAAAACCACAACAGATTTTAGGTTGGTTAGAGGTTGGAATGAGATTTAAAGGTCAGGTTAGAAAGATTAAATTATTTATAATCCCGACTATTTCTGCCCGTTTGATCCTTGGAGTCGACTTCTGGAGAGCCTTTGATTTAGTCCCCAATATTATTAGCTCGATAGATGCTTTTGAAAGTTCTGGTACGAAATGCCTGTCCGATGTTTCTGCTGGTTTAGGGAACACGTTCAACGAGCCTCTTGAGGAGCCTGAAACTAGGACAGAGGAGGAGTTTTACCCGCTTACGACTGACCAACGTTCACAGCTTGATTTGGTGATTTCAATGTTTCCTGATTTTGAGAAACAAGGCCTCGGTCGGACGAGTCTTATAAAGCACCATATCGACGTGGGCGAATCTACACCGATAAAGCAACGATTTTACCCGGTGTCGCCAGCCGTCGAAAAGGTTATTTATAAGGAGATCGATCGCATGATAGAGTTAGGTGTTATCGAACCCTCTCAGTCAGCTTGGAGTTCGCCAATGCGACTGGTCTTGAAACCTGGGAAGGTTCGCCTATGTTTGGATGCGCGTAAGCTAAATACTGTAACCAGAAAGGATGCATACCCGCTTCCAAACATAGACGGTATCTTTGCCAGGCTTCCAAAGGCGAATCTTATCTCCAAGCTTGACCTCAAGGACGCGTATTGGCAGATTGCCCTGGACGAGGATTCAAAGGCTTACACCGCCTTCACTATCCCCGGTAGACCCCTCTACCAATTTGTGGTGATGCCGTTTGGTCTTTGCACGGCCCCACAAACGATGTGTCGATTAATGGATCAATTGATTCCACCCGACCTGAGACACTGTACTTTTGGTTATTTGGACGATTTAGTCGTGGTGTCCGAGGACTTTACGTCACACATTGAGGTTTTGATGCGCCTGGCATCCCAATTCAAAAGGGCGAATTTGACTCTCAATATTGCTAAGAGCAGATTTTGTGTATTGAAGGTCAACTATTTAGGTTTTGTTATTGGTCGAGGAGGTATTGCTACCGACCCTCACAAGGTTGACTCGGTATTGAACTGGCCAACCCCCAAGAACATAAAGCAGGTACGCGGTTTCCTGGGCTTAGCAGGATGGTACCGCCGCTTTATTGACAATTTTTCGAGTGTGGTTGCCCCCATATCTGACGTGTTATCGACTAAGTCCAAGTTTTGTTGGACCCCTGAGGCGGATTCTGCTTTCGCACGAGTTAAGGTATTGCTTACGACTGCCCCTGTTCTTGCTAACCCCGATTTCAGCAAGAAATTCTACTTGCATTGTGATGCTAGTGATTACGGTATTGGCGCGGTTCTCGTACAAATGGATGACGAAGGTTTGGAGAGACCCATTGCGTACATGAGCCGCAAGCTCAACACCGCCCAACGTAATTACAGCGTCACAGAGCGTGAATGTCTTGCTGTAATCGAGGCTATCAAGAAGTTCCGATGCTATCTTGAGATGCAGGAGTTTGAGGTAATAACAGACCATTCTAGCTTAGTGTGGCTTATGAGGCAGCCCGATCTCAGTGGCAGACTAGCTAGATGGGTGTTCAAACTCCAGGCATATCAATTCAAGATTAGCCATCGAAAGGGCAAGGACAATGCCGTACCAGACGCTTTGTCCAGAATACCTTTGCCCGGTGTGGCCGCGATGGAGATGTCAGAACCGGAGGTGGATTTGAACTCCTCACACTTTTCTGATTCCGATTATGAGGATTTGAAGATGAAGGTGACGACAAATCAGGCGAAATACCCTGATATAAAGATAGCCGATGGATATGTATACATTCGTGTTGATCATTACTCTGGAGAGGAAGCCCAGGAGACTCAGTGTTGGAAGTTGTGGATTCCGTACAAGTTAAGGACACAGGTTATATCCAGGGCTCACGATTGTCCTGTGAGAGCACACGGCGGAATGGCGAAAACCCTCGAGCTTCTCCGAAGGAATTTCTTTTGGCCAGGAATGGTGAAGGACGTCCGTAACTACGTTCGGAATTGCGAGACCTGCAGGACGACCAAGGCACCCAATTTTACGATGAGACCTCCAATGGGTAACCCAACAGTGACTATACGCCCGTTCCAGCGACTTTACGTCGATCTCTTAGGTCCATACCCCCGCAGCAGATCCGGTAACCTCGGTTTGCTGATAGTTCTAGATCATCTCACCAAATTTCATTGGTTATGCCAATTGAGATCTTTCACTTCGAAGAATATCATTAAGTTTCTTGAAAGTAACGTTTTCCATATTTACGGTGTGCCAGAGACTGTTGTTAGCGACAACGGTACCCAATTTCGAGCTAACGATTTCAATGCGTTTTTGACTTCTTACGGGGTGAAACATGTTTACACGGCTTTATATTCCCCTCAGAGTAATGCCTCTGAGCGCGTTAATCGCTCCCTTATTGCAGGCATCAGAGCATATTTGAATAAGGACCACCGTTGTTGGGACGAGACAATAAGTGCGATTAGTTGTTCTCTTAGAAACTCGTTTCATGAGTCCATAGGTAGCTCTCCTTATCATGCTGTCTTTGGAATGGATATGATAACTCATGCCTCTTCGTACCCATTATTACAGAATTTGACCCTTTTGGACGAGCCCTCGTTTCCACTTTCAAAGGACGACCGCATGCAGCTTTGTCGACAGGATTTGCGTCAGAAGATAAGAGAGTCTCATGAAAGGAATAAACGCCAGTATGATCTTAGATCGAAACCACGGACATTCCAGGTGGGTCAGGAAGTGTATAGGCGAAACTTTGCTCAAAGTTCGGCGGAGAAGAACTTTAACGCAAAACTGTCACCGATGTTTATCAAAGCCAGGGTCCGCGAGAAGACTGGGAATCATTACTACGTCCTCGAAAACCTGCAGGGAAGGCTTGACGGGACATATCACGCTAAAGACATTAGACCTTGACTATAGATCTCCCTTTTTCCTGCCAATTCCTGTCACCATTGGGAAAGAATTGTCCGGTTTTGTAATGGTCGATTTGTGAGTTTTTAAATTTTCTCCTATATTTTCAATTTTCTCCTTCTTAATGATTTTTTCCTTCTTATAAATTTTCTAAAATTACTTAAACAAAGGAAATCTTATGGCATTGTTTAGGTTTTACAAATATTCATTCATACTTAATTTAAAATTTTTTTTTGCTGTTCGCGAATAATTAATTTTTCGACTCCTTTCGTTGTTGTATATTTTTATTAAGACTACACCTTTTCCTCATGGGTTTGTACGACTGATAGAGTTAGATCAATGTTTATGTTTATACAGTACCTTCTTAGTCAAACGGTATTAAATGACAATTGATCGAACTGGAAGAGATAGATCATATGAGTGACTGAACATCATGCCAAACTGATACCAAGCACGCTAAAGAACTTTCCTCCACGTTTTGATAATCCTATAACCTTTTTTTCTGTTGATCTACCAAACGAATCACATTGAAGTTTTAAGTGCGTGAATCATAAGTTAAAGTGATAGTCTGATTTGATGAATGGGAAAAGATCTCCCCGCCATATAAATTGTTTTATTAAGAAATTACTTTTTTCGTCAACAATTATTTAAATGGTCACATTAAATTATTAAGTGAATCCGAATATTTTGGACTGGTTTGATTTGGAACCACACAAAAGTGGATTCCATACCAGCCAATCGAATCACGAGGGACTTGAGGCAACTCCACGCCAAGATAGCAACTTTAAGACAAGCCATAGCTACGCAAATCGAAACGGGATACCAAGCCCGTTCAGCAGCCCATTATCATTGTCTGACAAAGTACCACAAAGTGCATGTGATCACTTCATAACATCCACCCAAGAGCCTCCAGCCAATGTGATCTAGTTTGCAAATTGCTTGTCTTGACTTAGTTACTCTCAGCGCAAGAGTCCATTCCATGCCACACATGCAATCCCAGAGGCGGACCACGCACCTCTTCAAATTTTGGTTCTGAGAGAAGGCAACACTTGTGACAGAGGCCCACACCCGACCATGGTATTTGTTTAGACACCAGTTAAGACATGCAGCCTGTGTAAAATTTCACGTATTTGGGTTTTTCAAAGTTACTCTATGATGGGACTGGGTAACTTAATATAACTTATCACAGAAAAGTATTTTCTTATATTTTTTCGTCATATAAAAACCTTAAATTTTGTTTTCATAAAAATACCAACATTTTTTTTAAAATAATTTGCTAATAATTAAATTTTACTTTTATTAGGCTAAATTAGAATTAAGTATAGTACCCTAAGCTACACTATTTGCAAAAGCATGAGTTAAGGCAAAAAGTTCTAGTCCACCTAATATCGCCACAGCATCGATCAAGAAAAGGGCCCTCTTCAACCGTCGATGGACATAAACTTGGTGAGTCAATAATGTAAGCTTTTGTAGTTGTTGTACAGTTTTATTTCAATGAATTGTTTTTGCCCTAACTATTTGAAATGTGTTCAAAGCAATAATCAATGAAACCTTTCCATTCATAAAAGAATCACAAACAAGAAATAAAGAAAAAAAAACAACAAATGGTATAGTAAGAAAACCAAAAAAATTAAAAAAAAAAAAAAAACTTACTATGCATAGATATGTAATTGGTTCTTGCTTTGACACCCACATTCCATTTATCAATGAGAACAGATTCATTCAGTAATAAAATTACTCTCATGATAGTTTTTTTTTTTTTTTGCCAGTGATGGAATTTTAAATGCCACTGAGTAGTAAATTCTAATATTTATGATATGTATATGCCATTGTACCTAGAGAAACTGATTTTACAAAAACCAGCTTATGGACGTTTTTGTATCTAAGTTTTGCGTTTAAAGTAAAGTAATAAGCCCATCATGAGAGAAAGTATTCCTTAGATGTTTTTTTTTTCTATGTTTTTTTTTCACTTATTATAAACTAACAGAAATGAAGTCATTTATGCAAAAAGCGGTAGTTATTAAATATTTTTTTTTTTTTTTTTTTTGATTTCTATGAATATATATCCGTACAATTTATACATACTATGAATTTTTTCTATATTTAATAAAATAAGCTAATTATTGAATATGTCATTGAAATAGAAAATTTATGAGTGTTTCTTTTCCGAAGGGTTATAGTGGAGAGATGAGTTAAAATTTCAGATAAATAGCATTAATTATGGGGTTCTATATAAAAATATTCGCTAGTAGAACCATCGGTAGGGTGGGTAATGATGCGAGGGTTTCTCAGAACATCTAGAGAACCATTTAGGGCAATTTGATGGATATTTTTGCATAATAAATTAGTAAATTTCACAGGAATTTGGGGCTTTGTTTTTGTTGTGGTTATGTTCCTGATGAGTCGGTCCATTTCATTTATTGATTAGAGCTTATAAATAAACTAGGAGTCTACAATAATTTTAATTATGTCGTACATTCTTGGGACTTGTTAAGGAAAGGACACGAACCCCCCAGTCGACTGCTTGCTAGCCCAATCAATGGCTCCTATCGTCCTTTTCCTAGCATGGTTTATCCTTCAAATATGGTTGCCTATATAAGGGACTTGTCCTGATGTATTTTGATACACTACCTGTACATTACAAACTACTGTGTACCCTTGGCGGTAACTAGGTTTGGTATTTATTGTGTGTAAAAAATACGCCGGCCTGTCTGGCTGTCTGTTCTTGTATACGGTGATAAATTTCAATTTCGTGTCATGTCATAGCTATGTATTAACGTATTTGTTGTAGTTTTTGCTTCCGTTTTTCTGAATGAAACGAAAATATTTATAGAAAATTATTTTTATGGAATGCTATGATACGCAAATATTTGAACAATGTTTTGATAGTTAATAGCAAAATTGTAGTTGAAGTATTAATATATCATGAGAGCTAAATTGATTCAATGGTGATGGAATGCGTAATATACAAATATTTCCGTGATAACCTTGATTTGCCAGGAGTGTGGTGGTAATTAAGGACATTATTAATGTGTCGAAAAAATGAAAAAAATGCATTAGTAACGCATATAAAAGATAGAAAAAGAAACAGCGCTTTTGTTTTATTAATAGTTGAATTCAATCAAGCCGTAACTCCTGTAAGTTACTTTCTTATTTTTGAAGTGGAAATCACCTTTGTGGTTGAATGTGGGGATGATCAAAGGTTGAATACGACGAGCATTTCTCGAAGTAAAGAAATCGCTGAAGGAAGACATAAGCATCCAATCAATGATATTTGATACATTTTACTGAATTACTTTGGAAAATCGTTCCTCGAATAAGTTTTTATAGGTGAAAACTTAGCTTATGAAATTACATGTTTTAAGGTTTACAGTATTTGCACAGATAAAAATAAATTTGAAAAACAACAAAAGTTGTTTAAAAACGATGAGAAAATTTGTTATTTGCCTGCAAAAATTGTTTGTCACTACATGTGCTTTGCTGCACAGCTTTAGTGTGGTGGTTGATATTGCTCTCTCCCAAAAGCATATTTATTAATTTTGTCAAGGCGGAGATATTTATTTTTACCCTAAAATTAGTCAAAGAAAACACAACAGAAAACAAGTAAAAGCCTGCTAATTTCGGCAGGGCCAAATCTTGGGTACCCACCACCATGGATTCTGCTAAAAATTACCACATCATATATTTAGTTGAAGGGCATAACTTATTAAATTAAATCAAATTTATTCTACACGCCAAACATATGCCAAACCAGCAAAAGTTAAAGCTTCTACAAACCGAACAAGGATAAGTGAGAGACCGGTTTATATGGGAGCTATATCAGGTTATAAACCGATTAAGACCGTACTTGGCACAGTAATTGGAAGTCATAACAGAATACTACATTAAAAATTGCACACAAATCAAACAAAAATTCCGGCTTCCTGGGGCTCAAGAACTAAACTCGGGAGATTGGTTTATGGGAGCTATATCAGGTTATGGACTGATTTGGACCGTACTTGGAACAGTTCTTGGAAGTCGTAACAGAATACCGCATGCAAATTTAAGCCAAATCGGAACAAAATGCGGCTTGTAAGGGCTCAAGCAGTCAAATCTGGAGATCGGTTTATATGGGAGCTATATCAGCTTAATGTAAGCCAAATCGGAAAATTGCGGCTGTAAGGGCTCAAGAAGTCCAATCGGTTTATATGGAAACTATTGGGTTGCCTAAAAAGCAATTGCAGATTTTTTAAAAAGAAAGTAAATGCATTTTTAATAAAACTTAGAATGAACTTTAATCAAATATAAAATTGCCATTTTGTTCGATAACCTTTTGCCATCTTCCTGGCAAATTTAGAATTCCACGCTCATAGAACTTCTGGCCTTTATCTGCAAAAAACTGAACCAAGTGCGATTTTATAGCCTCATCATTGCCAAAAGTTTTACCATTTAAGGAGTTCTGCAAAGATCGAAATAAATGGTAGTCTGATGGTGCAAGGTCAGGGCTATATGGTGGATGCATCAAAAGTTCCCAGCCAAGCTCACTCAGTTTTTGGCGAGTAACCAAAGATGTGTGCGGTCTAGCGTTGTCCTGGTGGAATATGACACCTTTACGATTGACCAATTCTGGTCGCATCTCCTTGATGGCTGTATTCAATTTGTCCAATTGTTGACAGTAAACATCCGAATTAATCGTTTGATTCCTTGGAAGCAGCTCAAAATATACCACACCCTTCCAATACCACCAAACAGACAGCATAACCTTCTTTTGGTGGATATCAGCCTTTGAAGTGGTTTGAGCTGGTTCACCATGCTTGGACCATGATCGTTTTCGACTAACGTTGTTGTAAACAATACATTTTTCATCTCCAGTTATACGTTTAAGGTGCATATCACAAGCGTTGATTCGGTTTGTTAAATGAATTTCTTTCAATACATGTGGTACCCATATTAAAATTGAAGCCAAACAAACAAATGTAAATAAAATTTCGCGCACTTTTTTCTAAAGCGGGCTAAAAGTAACAGCTGATAACTGACAGAAGAAAGAATTCAATTACAGAGTCACAAGTCGTTGAAAAAATTTGTCAACGCCGACTATATTACTACTATATTACCGACAATTACTTTTTGGGCAACCCAATATATCAGGTTACTTACTTACTTTAATTGGCTATGACATAACATTTGTTCCACTAGCCAAACGTAGAAAAGCGTTCCAAGCGCTTCGATCTTCTGCGCTCATTCTAAAATCTCTTACACCTAGCTTCGAAGTGTCTCCCACCACTTGATCTTTTCATCGGGCTTTTGGTCTTCCCTGTTTGCGTGTACCACCGTGTTTGCCTTCAAAAGACTTCTTTGCTGGAGCTTCTTCATCCATTCTGACAACATGACCTAGCCAACGAAACCGTTGTATTTTGAAGCGTGTAACTATGCTATCGTCATACAGTCTTGGTTCAAACGTCGCCTATATTCTCCATTAACGCAAACTGGTCCACAAATTTTACGAAGAATCTTTCTCTCAAATACTCCAAGCACTGCCTCATCTGCTTTCACAAGTACCCATGCTTCAGAACCATATGACAACACGGGTAGTATCAGTATCTTGTATAGTGTAATCTTCGTCTGTCGAGAGGTGGCCTTGTTTCTAAACTGCTTACTTAGTCCAAAGTAGCATCTGTTTGCCAATATTATTCTTCGCTTTATCTCAAAATTGATGTCATTCATTTCGGTTATGGCTGTGCCAAGGTAGATAAAGTTACTGACTATCTCAAAGTTGTGGTTCCCAACTTCTCCATTTTCTATATCGGTTCGGTTGTACAAGTCATTTTGGGAGTTGAAACCATCCATTTCGTCTTATCCCCATTTACTGCCAGACCCATTTTACTGACTATCTTTCGATACTATCAAAGGCAGCAGTTACTACTTCCGGTGATCGACCTACGATGTCGACATCGTCGGCATAGGCGAGTTGCATGTGTTCTCTTGTGATTAGTGTGTCATATCTATTCACATCTGCATCTAGTATAACCTTTTCCAGCAAGATATTAAAGAGATCACACTATAGGCTGTCTCCTTGTTTGAAACCTCGTGTGGTATTAAATGGTTCGGAGAGATTCTTTCCTATTCTTACTGAGAAACGCGTATCAGCAAGTGTCATCCTGCAGAGTCTTATTAATTTTGCAGGGATACCAAACTCAGGCATGGCTTGAAATAACGTTGAACGTAAAGGATTATCAAAGGCGGCTTTGTAGTCAACAAAGAGATGGCAGGTGTTGATTTGTCCTTCTCGGGTCTTTTCCAGGATTTGGCTCAGTGTGAATATCTGGTCCAGGGTAGATTTACCAATTCTAAAGCCGCATTGATAGGGCCCAACTATCTCATTGACTTAAGGTTTTAATCTTTCACACAGTACGCTCGTATGAAAGATGGGCAGGAGACTTATTCCTCTGTAGTTGGCACATTCCGTCTTATCTCCTTTCTTGTGTACGGGACATAGTATGCTGAGGTTCCAATCATCGGGAATGCGTTCTTCTAGCCAGATTGGGCAGATTAGCTGATGCATACGCCTTATCAGCGTGTCGCCTCCGGTATTAAATAGTTCAGCGGGTAACCCGTCGACTCCTGCTGCCTTGTTGCTCTTTAGTAGGGTCATTGCTACTTGGAGCTCATTCGGACTAGGAGGTAAACATTCTATACCATCATCATTTATTCGGACACTAGCAGTTGTATAAAATGTTCTATCCTCAGCCTGCTATCTGCGTCAGTTACCAGATTTCCTTCTTTGTCTCTGCAGGAGGATGTGCCTGCACCAAAGCCATCGGTTTGATGTTTAATTCTTTGGTAGAATTTTCGGACTTCATTCTGACTCCTGTACATCTCAATTCACTCACACTCACATCTTTCCATTTCCTTTATCTTTATGTGGAAAAGACGTTTCTCCTCTCTTCTTTTCTCCCGATGCCTCTCCTTCATCAGGCGCGTTGCTACTGATTGCAGGGTTGCTCTATATGTCGCATTCTTGGCTTCGGTAGTAACTCGACACTCTTGGTCGTACCATGGGTTTCTTGGAGGAGGCTTCCGGTATCCAGGAACGGATTTCGCGGCATTTTCCATGAAGTGGGCAATAGTTTGCCAATGCGCCATTATATCATCGGAACAAAGAGTGCTTTCATCAAGCAGTTGGGTCAGTCGATACCGCTGCCATCTGTTGTATTTGCAGCTTTTCAATGTCCAGCTTCCATGCAGTGTCAGATCGTACTTTCCTCGCCATGTTCAAACGGGTGCGAACCTTTGCTGCAACAAGATAATGATCCGAATCTATATTCGCAAACACGCAGATTGGTAAATCTGTTGCTACTAAGTACCATGTTTTTTGCCGCGGCGAAATCTATCAGCCACAACACATTACTGGACGTTATCTCGTGGATGCTAAACTTTCCAACTGTTGGACCAAAAATGTCTTCCTTCCCTATCTTCGCGTTAAAATCTCCCAGAACGATTTTAATAATATCATGGGCGGGGCAGCGGTCATATTCTCTCTCTAGGCGCTCGTAGAAAATGTCCTTAGTCTGCTCGCCCTTGTCTACCGTCAGGGGCACGATTACAAATAATTGATATTGAAGAATTTGGCTTTTATGCGGATTGTGGCTAGCCTATCATCCACCGGAGTAAAGCCGCAGACAAGATGTTTCAGTCTCCGACTAACCACAAATCGACATGCCTCGTGTTATGGCAGCTATAGTATAGTTCGTCACCGTTTGGTGTTGTAGTGACGCCATTCCCAGTCCATCGCATTTCCTGTAAGGCAGTAATATCTGCCTTGTACTTCTCTAATACATCCGCCAGCGCGTATACTATACCTTCTCTATAAAGTGTGCGAACATTCCAGGTGCAGGTCCGGAAATCATTGTCCTTTTTTCGTTTGCGTAGGTCGTCAACGTTCCTTTGTTTCTCATAGTAGTTCTCATAGTTTTCCGGGGGCTGGGTGGGTTACTGGCCCAGCGCCCCAACCGCATGGGTTTTGTGGGATTGCACATGAATCCCTAGTTGTGGAGAGCCGCTTGCTGGAGGCACTCGCCTCCAGCCGCCCCATCCTGGGAACAGACGCTGATGTTGGCCATTGGTTATTCGAAGGCGCCAACAACTCGCCTTGTCATCTCGAGTATCATTGGCAGTCAGTATTTAATTAAGAGCCAGTGCCACCTGACTCCTCACTGAGACTCTCCTTTCGAAAATCGCTGACTGTCCGCTGCCTCGTTTGCAGCTACTCAGCATACAAATGGAGCTTTCCATTATCCGCAACCTGTGGACGCGCCCGGTAGCTATCAGCTAAGCTTTCCATAATAACGATGAACACCACGCAAGTCGAAGCCCAAAGTTCCACCCTGTGTGGTTCTCATAGTTATCCCGTATCGGCCTGGGCTATATCAGGATAAAGGCCGATTTACACAGTACTTGGCACAGTTGTTGGAAGTCACAACAGAACACCACATGCAAATTTTAAGCCATATCGGAAAAAAATTGCGGCTTGGGCTCAAGAGCTCAAGTAGTCAAATCGGGAGATCAGTTTATATGAGAGCTATATCAGGTTATAAACCGATTAAGACCGTATTTGACACAGTTGTTAGAAGTCATAACAGAACACTAACTGCGAAATTTCAGCCAAGTTGGATAAAACTTGCCGCTTGTAAGGGCTCAAGAAGTCAAATCCGTAGATCGTTTTATATGTGAGCTAAATGAGGTTAAAGACCGATTTACACCGTACTTGACACCGTTGTTGAAAGTCATATCAGAACACTATGCGCAAAATTTCAGCCAAATCGGACAAAAACTGCGGCTTCCATTGATCAAGAAGTCGAATCGGGGGAATCGATTTTTATGGGAGCTGTATCCAAATCTGATCCTATTGTATATGGTCAATTTGCAATTGCTAATGACCTACATCAAAAGTAAGAATCTGTGCAAAATCTTAAGTTGATACTCGTTCGACCGCTATTGTGATTTCGATATATTTCTGCTCTACACCACAAATGTTCGTTGAACAAGGTATTACAACTTTGTGCACATATGAAGGAAACGAGCTAGACCCATAGTTAAGTATACCAATCGGCCTAGTATTATTTCTGTATTCGATTTAGATATATCTGTCTATGAACATTTGTAATCAAGGTATAGGTCGCATTTGTTGTCCGATTCCTATCAAATATTGCTCATGCTATTTTCTTGGGCCAGGGACGAACGCTATTGATTTTGGAGAGAATCGGTTCAGTTAAAGATAAAGGTCCCATTAAGGACGTAGCCATGGTGACGAGGCTTCCAGGCTCGAGCCGGAACGATTCTCTAACGACAAAACTGCAAAAAAAGCGCTTACCTCCTCAACTTTAAATTAGGCCACATATTTTTGGAATGCTTACAACCCCTATTATCCGTTGACTTTCGGGCCTTATTCTAAAAACTTAACTTACATATGGCCAGATGCTTATCCACAGATTCCATTCCCCTGAATGTATAAGGTAACTCCTGGACGTTTCCTCTTGATATACACTGCAGTAGTCAGGACAGGTGCCACTGTAAGCAACTTGTATTTCCTGCTGAAAAAAAGACTTCTATCTTGCACGGATTTACGCCGAGACCACTTTTGGTAGTCCACTTTGCCGTTGCACGTAGATCTTCTTGAAGTATATATCTTAGAGTGCTGGGAAACTTTCCCCTAACCGCAATTGCCACGGCATCAGCATACGCGACCACTTTTACGGCTTTTTCTTCCAGAGAGAATAATATATTGTTAATGGCTATGTTCCAAAGTAGAGGAGACACTATACCTCCTTGAGGTGTTCCTCTTCTGACTCATCTTTATAGATCTACATATCCCAAGCCTACCGTAATGCATCTTTTAGTAAGTTATTAATAAACTTTCTTATGGTAGTGTTGATGCCTAGAAACTACGTCTTCTTCTTGATTGACATCGGTTTTACATTATTGAAAGCATCTCCAATATCAAGAAATGTTACCATTGCAAATTTCTTGGCAGAAAGAGAAACCACTATGTAGCCGATTAGGTACTGAAGGGCTTTTTCAGTGGACTTGCCCTTACTATATGCATGCTGCTGCTGAGACAGGTGATCTAGAGGGATTTTTGTCCTAAGATATGTTTCTACCAACTTCTCAAGAGTCTTCGGAATAAAGGATGACAAACTAATTAAACTTCATTATACCAACCAGTTCTGAGGTCCATTATAGCGGTCGCTGTTTTCCCCTTGGCTTGGCACTAGCACATGCTGGCATAAGCGAGTCATTCAGTGCCTTCGTGATCCGCTTACCCATTATGTCTGTATTCTCCGCAGTTTCCACTTCAATTTCTGATCTAAAGGGATAGTCGTGCAGAATATGTGCCGAAATCTATCTCAATCCGCCTATCTCCTGTTTAGCCGATGCACCACTTCTGCGATATTTTCCCCAAGGTAGAAACTAATATATCGATGATTAGAGAGTTAACTATTTACAGTGGAATTCCCCAGCCATATGGGATGTTTATTGACTGTCTCTCCTAGATCATGACGCCCGAGTCTTCCTTGATAGAACAATATTCTATTATCATCTCCGAAGAGCATACCACAATCAGCCATATATGGTGAACAGGTTGGAGGCAGGGATTTCCCATTCTCTTTTAACTGAATGAACTGTTTAATACTGGGGTAAATACTCCGAATTAGGTGGCTGATGGATGATCCTATCATAAAGGGGTCTATCCTTGACATTCCTCCTCGTTAATATACCCGCCTGTTCGATCGGTACCTAATCCTACCACAAACCGTCATGTATCTTCTTAAATCAAAGACGATTCTAAGCATACGACGCTCGAACTGTCTCATTCATTCCTTTTACGCAGAGGAAATGAAAGCCCACATTAGGTGGGATACGACAAAATCGGTCTGGCAACCTTTCAAACCGGTCTGACAACCTGCCAAATTTTTTTGTACCAGCTCAGTGCAATGTACGACACAACATTTCGCCTAAACTTTTTTAATGTTTTTCTTTTATACCCTCCACCATAGGATGGGGTATACTAATTATGTCATTATGTTTGCAACTCCTCGAAATATTCGTCTAAGACCCCATAAAGTATGTATATTCTTGATCGTCATGACATTTTAAGTCGAACTAGCCATGTCCGTCCGTCCGTCTGTCTGTCGAAAGCACGCTAACTTTCGAAGGAGTATGGCTACCCGCTTGAAATTTTGGACAAATACTTCTTATTAATGTAGGTCGGTTGGAATTGTCCACGTTTTGATATAGCTGCCATATAAACCGATCTGGGATCTTAACTTCTTGAGCCGTTGGAGGGCACAATTCTTATCCGATTTGGCTGAAATTATGCATGAGGAGTTTTATTACGACTTCCAATAACTGTGCTGAGTATGGTTAAAATCGGTCCATAACCTGATATAGCTGCCATATAAACCGATCTGGGGTCTTGATATCTTGCGTCACTACAGGAAGCATTTATTATCAAATTTGGCTGAAATTTTGCATGAGGTGTCTTGTTATGACTTTCAACAACTGTGCTAAGAATAATTAAAATCGGTCCATAACCTGATAAGTTTCCATATAAAACGATCTGGGGTCTTGACTTCTTGAGCCACTAGAGGGCGCAATTATTGTCCGATTTGGCTGCAATTTTGTACAACGGCTTCTCTTATTACCTTTAACATACGTGTCGAAAATGGCATGAATCAGCTTAAAGCCTAATGCAGCTCCCCTATAAACGGGTCTCCCTATTTTACTTCTGCAGCCCCTAAAGTGCGCAATTCTTACTAGATTTGGCTGAAATTTTACACAATAACTTCTACTATGGTATCCAATATTCAGTTCAATTATGGTCCGAGATGAACCATAACTTGATATTGTTCCAATAACATAGAAATTCTTTTCTTTTATCCTTTGTTGAAAAGAGATATCGTGGCAAGAGCTCGACAAATGTGATCCATGGTGGAGGGAAAATAAGATTCGGCCTGGCCGAACTAAGCATGCTTTTACTTGTTATACCCTCCACCATAAAATGGGGGTATACTAATTTCGTCATTATGTTTGTAACTACTCGAAATATTCGTCTGAGAAACCATAAAGTATATATATTCTTGATCGTCGAGACATTTTATGTCGATCTAGCCATGTCCGTCCGTCTGTCCGTCCGTCCGTCCGTCTGTCTGTCGAAAGCACGCTAACTTCCGAAGGAGTAAAGCTAGCCGCTTGAAATTTTGCACAAATACTTCTTATTAGTGTAGGTCAGTTGGTATTGAAAATGGGCCATATCGGTCCATGTTTTGATATAGCTGCCATATAAACCGATCTTGGGTCTTGACACTTGAGCCTCTAGAGTGCGCAATTCTTATCCGATTGAAATTTTGCACGACGTGTTTTGTTATTATATCCAACAACTGTGCCAAGTATGGTTCAAATCGGTCCATAACCTGATATAGCTGCCATATAAACCGATCTTGGGTCTTGACTTCTTGAGCCTCTAGAGGGCGCAATTCTTATCCAATTTGAATGAATTATGGCACGTAGTGTTTTGTTATGATATCCAACAATTGTGCCAAATATGGTTCAAATCGGTCTATAACCTGATATAGCTGCCATATAAACCGATCTTGGATCTTGACTTCATGAGCCTCTAGAGTGCGCAATTCTTATCCGATTGAAATGAAATTTTGCACGACGTGTTTTGTTATTATATCCAACAACTGTGCCAAGTATGGTTCAAATCGGTCCATAACCTGATATAGCTGCCATATAAATCGATCTTGGGTCTTGACTTCTTGAGCCTCTAGAGGGCGCAATTCTTAACCGATTGGAATGGAATTTCGAACGACGTGTTTTATTTCGATACCCAACAACTGTGCCAAGTATGGTTCAAATCGGTTCATAACCTGATATAGCTGCCATATAAACCGATCTTGGGTCTTGACTTCTTGAGCCTCTAGAGGGCACAAGTCTTATCCGATTTGAATGAGTTTTTGCACGAAGTATTTCGTCATCATATCCAACAACTGTGCCAAGTATGGTTGAAATCGGTCCATAACCTGATTTAGCTGTCATAAAAACAGATCTAGGGATTTTACTTCTTGAGCTTCTAGAGGGCGCAATTCCTATCCGATTTGGCTGAAATTTTGCATGACGTATTTTATTTTTACTTTCAACAACTGTGTCAAATAAGGTTCAAATCGGTTCATAACCTGATATAGCTGCCATATAAACCGATCTGGGATCTTGACTTCTTGACCCCTAGAGGTCGCAATTATTATCCGATATGCCTGAAATTTTGTACGACGGATCCTCTCATGACCATCAACGAACGTGTTTATTATGTTCTGAATCGGTCTATAGCCCGATACAGATCCCATATAAATCGTTCTCTCTATTTTAGTTCGTGAGCCCCAATGGGCGCAATTCTTATTCGAATTGGCTGAAATTTTATACAGGTCTCCAACATATAATTTAATTGTGGTCCGAACCGGACCATATCTTGATATCGTTTTAATAGCAGAGCAACTCTTTTCTTATATCCTTTTTAGCCTAAGAAGAGATGCCGGGAAAAGAACTCGACAAATGCGATCCATGGTGGAGGGTATATAAGATTCGGCCCGGCCGAACTTAGCACGCTTTTACTTGTTTTTATTTTGCTTTTATATTATTAATATAAACAAAACCAAAACTCATTGGTCTAATCTGGGCACAATTCCAATGCAAAATCAAATTTTATTTTGTAAAGATGTAAAGAATAAATTGCAATGAAATTCTGTAGACAAAATTTACTAAACATTTCTGTAAAATATAGTTCTAATTTTCTCTTTATCCCAGTTCTTATTTTAATTGAAATTTTATCTGTAGAAATAATATTATTAAAAAATTTTCTTTAAATAAATCTTTTAGGTTGTTAGTCTGAAAATTTTTAGTTAATAAAGGGTGATTTTTTTGAGGTTAGGATTTTCATGCATTAGTATTTGACAGATCACGTGGGATTTCAGACATGGTGTCAAAGAGAAAGATGCTCAGTATGCTTTGACATTTCATCGAGCAACGCTTGCAAATCATTGAATTTTATTACCAAAATCATTGTTCGGTTCGAAATGTGTTCATTCACCGTTCAGCATGAAAATCCTAACCTCAAAAAAATCACCCTTTAATATATATGGTTTCCAAAGAACAATAAGAACAATTTAGTTATAAATTCTTTGAATTACATCAGCAATGAAATAAAAAATTTTAAGGAGTCGGAAACAGAAATGAACAAAAATAATAATAATAAAATAAATGAAACCATTACGATTTATGCCTTTATTTCCATAATTCACAATACAGTATTTAAGGCGATTGATATGGAGCTCATAGTAATTAAGAGTCGAAATCCAATGAAAAGATTTTGCGAATAATAATTTTCTTAAGTGTTATGTACGAAAAAATTTAATTAAATTTGACGACTCAAATCTACAGATTTAGGGTCTTATGCCGTCTATTCTACCGTCCGGTATAAAACGAGCGGTGGGTGGCAGTTCACTGAAGCGGCGATTGGTATACTAAAGCGGCGACTGGTGTATAGGGAACGTGTTGCATTTCTTGCCCTTTTCAGAATGTTGGATCTGAAGTTCAATTTCCTGTCCAGCAAAACACCAAGTTATTAAGCGCTTTCAGTAAATGGAACATTCTCTCCCCCCAAGGAGACAGATGCCATTGTAGGTAACTTGTTTCTCCTGCTGAAAAAAAAAATACTTCTGTCTTGCATGGATTTACAACAAGACCACTTACGGTAGCCCACTTAAATGTTGCACGTAGAGCTTAGGGAAGTATATCTCTTAGAGTGCTAGGAAACTTTTTCCTAACCTCAATTGCCATGTCATCAGCATACGCGATCATTTTACACATTTTTCTTCCACAGACAATAATATATTGTTTATGGCCATATTCCAAAATAGAGGAGACAACTGCTGACCCATCTTTTTAGATCCACAGATCCCAAGCCTGCCGTTATGCATCTTTTAGTAAGTAAGTTGTTAATAAACTTTCTTACGGTAGAATTGATGCCTAAAAACTCCCGTTACTTAATGATTGACGTCGGTTTTACATTATTAAAAGCATCTTCAACATTAAGTAATGCTACCATTGTATATTACTTGACAACTTATTGAATTTTATTATTAAAACGCGTGCTCTGTTAAGAAAATGCATCGCGCGCTTTTTCCATATTGTGCATGAAGCTTATTTTTGGCTCAATAGGTACCTAAATAAGTAAAATTGTCGACTTTGGAGTGAAGATCAGCCAGAAGCATTGCAAGAACCACCAATGCATCCGGAAAAAGTAAAGGCGTGCTAAACTCGGCCGGGCCGAATATTGGGAACCCACCACGATGGATTCTGCTTAAAATTTATACAAAATAAATTTAGTTGAAGGGCATAACTTTATTCTGCATACCAAACTCCTGTCAAACCAGCAAAAATTAAAGCTTCTAGGAACCTAGACTGATTTACACCGTACTTGGCACAGTTGTTGGAAGTCGTAACAAAACACTACATGCCCAATTTCAGCCAAATTGGAAAAAATTGAGACTTGGAAGGGCTCAAGAAGTCAAATCGGGAGATCGGTTTATCGGGAGCTATACCGATTTGGAACGTACTTGGCACAGTTATTGGAAGTCACAAAATTGTAAAATGTCAGCCAATTCGAATAAGAATTGCGCCCTTTGTGGGCTCAAAAAGTAAAATAGAGAGATCAATTTATATGGGAGCTTTATCGGGCTATAGACCGATTCAGACCATAATAAACACGTATGTTGATGGTCATGAGAGGATCTGTCGCACAAAATTTCAGGCAAATCGGATACGAATTGCGCTCTCTAGAGGCCCAAGAAGTCAAGACCCAAGATCGGTTTATATGGCAGCTACATCAGGTTATGGACCGATTTGAACCATACTTGGCACAGTTGCTGTATATCATAACAAAACACGTGGTGCAAAATTTCATTCTAATCGGATAAGAATTGCGCACTCCAGAAGCTCAAGAAGTCAAGACCCAAGATCGGTTTATATGACTGCTATACCAGGTAATGGCACGAATTGAATCATACTTTGCCCAGTTGTTAGAAGTGATACTAAAACACTATGTGAAAAAGTTCAGTCAAATCGAATGAGAATTGCGCCCTCTAGAGGCTCAAGAAGTCAAGACCAAAGATCGGTTTACATGGCAGCTATATCAGGTTAAGAACCGATTTGAACCATATTTGGCACAGTTGTTAGATATCATAACAAAATACTACGTGCCAAAATTCATTCAAATTGGATAAGAATTGCGCTCTCAAGAAGTCAAGAAGTCAAAACCTCAGATCGGTGTATATGGCAGCTATATCAGGTTATGGACCGATTTGAATCATACTTGCCACAGTTGTTGGATATAACAAAAAAACACGTCGTGCAAAATTCCATTCCAATCGGATAAGAATTGCGCACTCTAGAGGCTCAAGAAGTCAAGACCCAAGATCGGTTTATATGGCAGCTATATCAAAACATGGTCCGATATGGCCCATTTACAATACCAACTGACCTACACTAATAAGAAGTATTTGTGCAAAATTTCAAGCGGCTAGCTTTAATCCTTCGGAAGTTAGCGTGCTTTCGACAGACAGACGGACGGACATGGCTAGATCGACATAAAATTTCACGACGATCAGGAATATATATACTTTATGGGGTCTAAGACGAATATTTCGAGTAGTTACAATCAGAATGACGAAATTAGTATACCCCCCATCTTATGGTTGAGGGTATAAAAAACGAACTAAAAATAATATATGAAGCCCAATAAGGATAGAATAGGACAGAAATATTAAGTATTTGGCAGTAGAGTACAATGTTTACCTTCAAATTGGGATGAACACAGGAGGATCAGCGGATCTTAAAAAGTGCGGTGTCCCAAGTTGTTGCTTCGAAGTATGATTTTAAATGTATACCTAGAAACTGACGGTATTGGTAAATAATTTTTAGTTGTCAGCACCAAATATCAGTAATTTTCTTAGTTCAGTAGTTAACTTGATTACGATACTATTGAAACATTTGAATGATGATGTTCATAATCAAACTATTGGTTGTGCCAATCATTCCTATAAAAAATTAATTTGTTTTGCCTCTAGTTGTTGTATCAACTACTTATGATTTGAAAATTCCTAATGGAGAATATACAAGGAGTTACCTCAACTTCAGTTATAGTTTATACTTCAACAATTTCAGTTTTAATTTGTACTTCAACCAATCAGTTATTTACTTTAACCGAATGTGTTATTGTCATTTACATTCGGTTATTTCTTCTCTGTGTAAAGAATGGTATAATTTATTATTGCAAAAGTAAAAGTCCCGTTTGGACTTTAATAATTATACTACGTAAAATTTTAGAAGTATGTATTTCAATTCGCGCACATCTTATTTACGAGGAGTTCACTGAGTTTATTGGATAAGCCTGCATAGTTCAGCTGTTGGTGATGTAGCTTTTTCTTCATGTTGGTATAATCCATTTTGTTATATTAATTCCAAGACACGTGAAATCAATTTGCGGTTCCCAAAGGCTGCGGTCACATGGAGGGCATCCCATGCCTAAGAAGGAAGATATTCCTTCTTGAATAATGGCGCATGCTTGGATACCAAGGATTCCCTCAGATCCAGAAGCTATACTTGGAAGACTAAGGGATTGTAATCCCAATATTTCAACCACCGACTGGAAGATCGGTAGGTTGGATGAGGCTGATGGTGATCGGAGACATGCAGTACTCATACTAAAATCCGGCTGTCTCGCAGACCTCAAGAAGTCTAAAGGGGTTGTATCCTACGGATTCAACAAGTTGAAACTGAAGGTCTATAGAAGCGGTGGGGTTGGGGAAACAGGAGACGACTTAGCAGTTGTTGCTGAACACTTGCTTGAGGAAGTATCGACCACATCGCTTAAGTCTGGCGGATTGCAGGAGACTGAAAATTCCCCTGCCACAATCTAGACAGGAGGGGATCGCATCGAAACGGGATCCGACAAGCCCTGAATGGGTGGGTCACAAAGTTGGACTGGGATCAAAGTGGTCAAAAAGTGGTCGCGTATGCTGATGACTTGGCTATTGCGGTTCTATACGGATGGTTCCAAACTAAACGACCAGGTGAGCTTTGGGGTTTACTCTAGAAATCTAGAACTGGTCATATCGAAGAGGTTACCCGACCACTGCAGTGTGTGTTAAGCAGAGATCCTTGGAATTAAGGTAGTGGTGGAATGGCTAAGATATGATGTCATTACGACGATTGGCATAAATATCTTCTCAGACAGCCAGGCAGCCATTAAATCCCTGGAGAAAGTATTTCTTAACACCAAAACTGCCCACGACTGTCGCAGATCTCTCAAGAAGATGGCTGAATAGTTCCAAAATCACCTGTTCTGGGTGCCGGGACACAGAGTAACCCAGGGAATTCTAAAGCGGACGAAGTTGTAAGACTAGGTTCCCAGTTCACACATTCCAGAGATTCTGCAATCTGTGGGTGTGCCTCTAGCGACATGTAAGCTAAGTTTTTAGGACCAGGCCCGAAGGACAACGAATGATAGATGGCGACAAAGAGGAGGCTGTGAGCATTCCAAAATTATGTGGCCTAATCTAGACTTGAAGAGGTCTACTGCTTTGCTGTCACTGGCTAGAACAGACGTCTCAGTCAGTGTGTCCGTCATGAGAGGTCACTGTTTAATCGGACAACATGCTGACAGACTGAAGGTTGTCAGCAACGACTTTTGCAGAAGCTGTAGGGACATCAAAGAAGAAGAGACTATAGAACAACTTCTGTGTGTGTGTCCCGCTCTAGCAGTTAGAAGGAGTTCCACTTTAGGTTCTCATTTCTCTGAGAACCTGTCTGATTTAGAGGATGTGAACATTCGCAAGTTATTGGTCTTTTAAAGCGATCTGGATGGTTCAACGGTAGGAACTAGAAGGCATCTTCCTTCTTCTGTTCCTGTGGTATGACAATGGACGCAAACGTCTAAGTGAGTCTGATGGCAGACTGCCACTTAAACCTAACCTAACCTAACCATTGTTCAATTTGGACCATATCCTGATATAGCCGCCATATAAACCGATCTTGAATTCTTGAGCCACTAGAGTGCGCAATTCGTATTCGGTTTAACTGAAATTTTTCATGACGTATTTTGTCATGACTTCCAACAAATGTGCTAAGTATGGTTCAAATCAATCCATAATCTGATATAGCTGGCATAGAAACTGATCTGGGATCTTGACTTCTTCAGCCTCTAGAGGGCGCAGTTATAATCCGATTTTGCTGAAATTTTGTACAAAGACTTTCTCCGTGACATATGTGTCCAATATGGTCTGAATCGGTATATAGACTGTTACAGCTCCCCTCTAAACCGACCTTCCTATTCTCTTTCTTGAGCCCCTAAAGGGTGGAAGTTTTATTCAATTTGGGTGAAATTTTATACAATAACTTGTACTATGGTCTCCAACATTTAGTTCAATTATGGTCCGAATCGGACCATAACTTGATATAGCTCCAATAGCTTAGCAATTATTTTCTTTTATCATTTGTTTGTCTAAAAAGAGATACCGGGAAAAGAACTCGACAAATCCGATCAATAGTGAAGGATGTAAGATTCGGCCCTGCCGAACTAGGTACGCTTTTACTTGTTCATTACTATTTTTCATTGTTAGGTACTGTTATTTTTTAACCCCTTTTTGATTTTTTGCTATTTTTCATCACTTGAATTGAAAAAGTCATTAAAAGAACTTGACATATGTAAAGGGTGATTTTTTTGAGGTTAGGATTTTCATGCATTAGTATTTGACAGATCACGTGGGATTTCAGACATGGTGTCAAAGAGAAAGATGCTCAGTATGCTTTGACATTTCATCATGAATAGACTTACTAACGAGCAACGCTTGCAAATCATTGAATTTTATTACCAAAATCAGTGTTCGGTTCGAAATGTGTTCAAATTTTGACAAATTTTGTTCAGCGATGAGGCTCATTTCTGGTTGAATGGCTACGTAAATAAGCAAAATTGCCGCATTTGGAGTGAAGAGCAACCAGAAGCCGTTCAAGAACTGCCCATGCATCCCGAAAAATGCACTGTTTGGTGTGGTTTGTACGCTGGTGGAATCATTGGACCGTATTTTTTCAAAGATGCTGTTGGACGCAACGTTACGGTGAATGAACACATTTCGAACCGAACACTGATTTTGGTAATAAAATTCAATGATTTGCAAGCGTTGCTCGTTAGTAAGTCTATTCATGATGAAATGTTAAAGCATACTGAGCATCTTTCTCTTTGACACCATGTCTGAAATCCCACGTGATCTGTCAAATACTAATGCATGAAAATCCTAACCTCAAAAAAATCACCCTTTAGTTTCGATCAGCCAGTTTCTTTTCTTTTGAAAATATTCAGATCTTCTCTTTCATTAAATTGTAGTTTAGTTTACTCTCCTTTCAATAATCCATTCAAAAATTAAGCAGTGGTCATTTTCAGCAAACAACAGACTTTTCTGCAGTTAAACCGCTGTTCTGAAATTGCAAACATTTCGCTTTAACAGTGAATTTAACAACCACCAGCCAGCAGACAGAGTTTGCTGGCATTTTTCTCTGAGTGTACGCACTTACCTAACAGCACCCATGCATGTGAATCTATACCTCAAGAAATTTTACCACAAATACTAAGTTAATATGCATTACGATTTTTTTTTACAATATAGAAATACTTTCCCCATTATACACATTGCAAATACGGCTCCGGTATATAAGCAAAGGGACACAATTATTTTGTGTCCCTTTGATTATATACCAACTTTCTGTAAACTTTGGTTGAACCCATATACTTTCCTTAATAAAGAAAACGCGATCACAGTTTGAAACAAAGACCGATCACGGTTTATTGTACCATAAAGACACTCTTCGTTTGTAAAAATAATAAATTTCTTATTTTTAATAAAAAGACGAAATATTTTAATACAGTACTTTTGTATTTCGCAAATAATAGACTAAAGTTAAAAATTTTTAATTAAAAATAAAAATTTCTTAATTTAATCAAGATTTCGGTTTATAATGTTTAGACAGGTTTAAAACTTATAGAGTCGTAGAGTCCCATCTGAATCGTTGGACCATCCATCTCCCCCCATGACGATATCATAAAATTGAAATGCAATTATTCCCTCTAAGACACCAAATCTCACTCAGGTTAACTGATCCTACTATTGGGTTGCTCAAAAAGTAATTGCGGATTTTTTAAAAGAAAGTAAATGCATTTTTAATAAAACTTAGAATGAACTTTAATCAAATATATAATTGCCATTTTGTTCGATAACCTTTTGCCATCTTCCTGGCAAATTTAGTATTCCACCCTCATAGAACTTCTGGCCTTTATCTGCAAAAAACTGAACCAAGTGCGATTTTATAGCCTCATCATTGCCGAAAGTTTTACCATTTAAGGAGTTCTGCAAAGATCGAAATAAATGGTAGTCTGATGGTGCAAGGTCAGAGCTATATGGTGGATGTATCAAAAGTTCCCAGCCAAGCTCACTCAGTTTTTGGCGATTGACCAAAGATGTGTGCGGTCTAGCGTTGTCCTGGTGGAATATGACACCTTTACGATTGACTAATTGTGCTCGCTTCTCCTTGATGGCTGTATTCAATTTGTCCAATTGTTGACAGTAAACATCCGAATTAATCGTTTGGTTCCTTGGAAGCAGCTCAAAATATACCACACCCTTCCAATCCCACCAAACAGACAGCATAACCTTCTTTTGGTGGATATCAACCTTTGAAGTGGTTTGAGCTGGTTCACCATGCTTGGACCATGATCGTTTTCGACTAACGTTGTCGTAAACAATCCATTTTTCATCTCCAGTTATGATTCGTTTTAAAAACGGATAGAATTCATTGCGTTTAAGGTGCATATCACAAGCGTTGATTCGGTTTGTTAAATGAATTTCTTTCAATACATGTGGTACCCATATTAAAATTGACGCCAAACAAACAAATGTAAACAAAATTTCGCGCACTTTTTTTCTAAAACAAGCTAAAAGTAACAGCTGATAACTGACAGAAGAAAGAATGCAATTACAGAGTCACAAGCCGTTGAAAAAATTTGTCAACGCCGACTATATTACTACTATTGTATTGTATATTACCGACAATTACTTTTTGGGCAACCCAATATTTTAATTCTTAAGGTGCTTGGTGCCGAATTCGACCAGGACAAACTTTGTCCCTTTTTTTGTTTGTTACTTGTTTAATATTTTTTTGTATTTGGTCCTTTATATCTATTGTTTACATTATTATGAAATGAAGCAGTTGAATATAAAACTACTATTGCGGATATGCACTTTAATGTGATTCTTCTATGCGCTCTTCATATTATGCAGATTTCACTTTTAAATTTAGCTGTTTTTAATTGTGGATATACCCAAAACAAAAAAAGTTATTGAAATACTTGCTAAATATTGACGTGATTTAAGTACTGAAGCGCTAATTAAAGTCCTGGTCACAAAATGCTGTGGCAGTGGTTATAAATACCACCAAACATGCATTCAAAATTAATTGTTTTCTAAATGTCCACTTTAAAATGGTAAATTTGTATGGTTTTGTTACTTCTATGAGTGTAATTGCAAATTATGTCTGTGAAACAATTTTCGTAATTTTAGCTAAAATATTCAAACCTAGCTGCGGTTAGGCCAGCCGCAAATATGTTTTCAAAACTATTTCAATTCCAGAGGTAGACGGACAGACAGACTCCTCCTCCTAGTGAATGTTTCTAGTAACGTAATTTCTACATCATGTCCAAATTGTTAAAAGTTCCTATTGTTGCTGCTGAAGTTGTTGTTATGTTGTCTGTTCGCCCAGCAGTTTAGTGTAGAACTTAATTGTAGTTCATTTGCTAAATTTGTATATGCGTACACATGCATATTATATAGATGGAAATTGCTCTCGAAATACCAATAAATTTTATTGGGAAAACTTTTAAAAATAATCATTTTAATTTGGTTTTACATCTAACATATTCTATTGAAAATGCAAATTACTAGGCAATGCTCATCACAATTAGTATGTACGAGTATTTATGCTCAAGCGGAAGAATGCGTGAATAAGTATATGGAATCAAATAAAAGCGTGCTAAGTTCGCCCGGGCCGAATCTTGGGCACCCACCACTATGGATTTTGCTAAAAATTTACACAAAATAAATTTAGTTGAAATGCATAATTTTCTTCTACATACCAAACATCTGTCAAACCAGCAAAAATTAAAGCTTCTAGGAACCGAACAAGGATGATCGAGAGACGCGCTTACATGAGAGCTATATCAGGTAACAGACTGATTTGGACCATATTTGGCACATTTGTTGGAAGTTACAACAGAATACCACATGCAAAAGTTTAGCCAACTCAGACAAAAATTGCGGCTGCCACGGTCTCAAGAAGTCAAATCGTGAGATCGGAGACTTTGGGATGTTGGAAATAAAACAACGGTTCTGATTGGCTTTTCTTGCTTCCTTCATCTCAAATGTGAACACAAGCCTCCACGCGATGGTGTCACCTGGTTAGCAACCTTTAACATCCAACTAACCTACACAAATAAAAAAGTATTTGTGCAAAATTTCAAGCAGCTAACTTTACTTCTTCGAAAGTTAGTATGCTTTCGACGGACAGACGGACGGACATGGCTTAAAATGTCATGACGATCAAGAATATATATACTTTATGGGGTCTTAGACGAATATTTGGAGGAGTTACAAATAGAATGACGAAATTAGTAAACCCCCATCCGTTGGTGAAGGGTATAAAAACGAAAAAGAATAAAAACGGATTCCCACTATATTAACGACCTCCGCAAACATTTTAAGGACCATGATTTGCGTATCTACACATGGAGAGGGCGCAGAATACGCATTGGGAATGTATTGGAGAAGTACAGGGCAGACATTTCTGCCATACAGAAAGTGCGATGGCTCGGGAAGGGCACCACAACAACGCCAAGAGGTGACGCCCTAAATTATAGCTACCATGACACGAGGCATGAATTGGGCTGTGGATTTGTAGTTAGTCGGGGGCCTTGTAGTTAGTCGGGGACCTTGTCTCCAGGTTTACTCTGGTGGATTTGACTCTAGCCACAATCCGGATAAAGGCCAAGTTCTTCAAAATGAGCCTTATTTACGCCTATGCCCCGACGGAAGATAAGTGCGAACAGACCAAGGACAATATTTACAAGCGCATAGAAAGAGAATACGACCTCTGTCCCGCCCATAATATTAAAATCATTCTGGGAGATTCTAAGGCGTTAATAGGGCCGGAAAATTTCTTGGCCCAACAGTCGGAAAATTTTGCCTACACGAAGAAACATTCGATAATGGATTGAGGCTAATAGACTTAACCGGCAAAGAACATAGTAGTTAGCAGCACTAGTTTCTAACATCGAAGGATTCACACATGGCTGTCACCAGATCAAAACGAGAGAAACCGAATAGATCATTTTGTAATAGACATAATAGACATCGATTCTGATTATTACCTTATTGCGGCACCCGTCCGTCCGTCCGTCCATCTGTCTGTCAAAAGCAAAAATTTTGCTCAAATACTTCTCATTAGTGTAGGTTGGTTGGTATTGTAAATGGGCCATATCGGTCCATGTTTGTATATAGCTGCCATATAAACCGATCTTAGGTCTTGACTTCTTGAGCCTCTATAGTTCGCAAATCTTATCCGATTGGAATGAAATTTTGCACGACGTGTTTTGTTATGATATCCATTAACTATGCCAAGTATGGTTTAAATCGGTTCATAACCTGATATAGCTGTCATATAAACCGATCTGGGATCTTGACTTCTTGAGCCTCAAGAGGTTGCAATTATTATCCAATTGGCCTGAAATTTTATACGACGGATTTCTCATGACCATCAACATACGTATGTATTTATTATGGCCCGATACACATTCCATATACATCGGTCTCTCTATTTTACTTCTTGAGCCCGCAAAGGGTGCAATTCTTATTCGAATTGGCTGACATTTTACACAGGTCTCCAATATAATTTAATTGTGTTCCAAACCGTACCATATCTTGATATCGTTCTAATAGCAGAGCAAATCTTTTCTTATATCCTTTTTATACCCACCACCGAAGGTTGGGGGTACATTCATTTTGTCATTCCGTTTGCAACACATCGAAATATCCATTTCCGACCCTATAAAGTATATATATTCTTGATCAGCGTAAAAATCTAAGGCGATCTAGACATGTCCGTCCGTCTGTCCATCTGTCTGTTGAAATCACGCTGCAGTCTTTAATAATAGAGATACTGAGCTGAACTTTTGCACAGATTTTGTTGTTGTTGTATCGGACTATATCTTGATATAGCCCCCATATAGACCGATCCTCCGATTTATTGTTTGAGGCCCATAAAAGCCACATTTATTATCCAATTTCGCTGACATTTGGCACAGCGAGTTGTGTTAGATCTTTCGGCTTCCTTCGTTAATTTGGCCCAGATCGGTCCAGATTTGGTTATAGCTGCCATATACACCGATCCTCTGGTTTAGGTTCGTAGGCCCACAAAAGCCACATTTATTATCCGATTTTGATGAAACTCGGTACAGTGAATTGTGTAAAGCCCATCGACATCCTTCGTTTATTTGGCTCAGATCGGTCTAGATTTTGATATAGCTGCCATATAGACCGATTCTCCGATTTATGGTGTTAGGCCCATAAAAGCCACATTTATTGTCCGATTTTGCTGAAATTTTGAACAGTGAGTTGTGTTAGGCCCTTCGACACCTTTCTTTAATTTGGTCCAGATCGGTTCAGATTTGAATATAGCTGCCATATAGACCGATCTCTCGATTTAAGGTTTTGGGCCCATAAAAGAAGCATTTATTGTCCGATTTCGCCGAAATTTGGGACATTGGTTTGTGTTAGGCTCTTCGACATTTTTATGCAACTTGCCCCAAATCGGTCCACATTTGGATATAGCTGCCATGTAGACCAATATCTCGATGAAAAATCTTGGCCCCATAAAAGGCGCATTTATAATCCGATTTCACTGAAATTTGACACAGTGACTTATGTTAGGCTTTTCGACATCCGTGTCGTATATAGTTCAGATCGGTTTATTTTAAGATATAGCTAGTGTACTTATTAATATTTGGTCCAAATCGGAACATATTTTGATATTACTGATATGGGACATAAGGTATGAAATTTTCACCGAATTTTGATGAAAGGTGGTTTACATATATACCCGAGGTGGTGGGTATCCAAAGTTCGGCCCGGCCGAACTTAACGCCTTTTTACTTGTTTTGCTTAAGAAGAGATGCCGGGAAAAGAACTCGACAAATGCGATCCATGATGGAGGGTATATAAGATTCGGCCCGGCCGAACTTAGCACTCTTTTACTTGTAACACACTTATAGCCGTTTTAAATTCAATTTTGCCTTCCATAAAGGTATTTTTTCTATTTGTAATTGCGCTGCTGATGTCTTATTTCTTAATTTTTTGACATCGATAAATGTTGCAAATTGGTAATGTTAATACAAATTCCAAAGACGGCACAAAAAACTTAGTTGGAATATTGGCTAGGCAAAGAAATGGCTTAAAGATATGCCACATCAATTTTCAAAGTCTGGTAAGGAAGATTGATGAATCTTATATATTGTATAAAAATCAATTTGTGTTTGTTTGTTGGTTTGTTTGTTTATTTGTGTGTTCCTTATAGACTCAGAAACGGCTGAACCGATTTTCTTGAAATTTTCACAGATGGTGCATAATGACCCCGTGGTGAAAATAGGGTACTAAATTTTTTAATATCTCAAGTGGGGCGGAACCTCCCCCTTACCCTAATTTTCAGAAACGCCAGATGTCGGAGATGGTTGGTGCGATTTAAGCGAAATTTTTTGTGCTCTCATATAGTACCCTAAAAATATAAATTTGGTATCCAAATTTCGGATGTGGCACCTAGGGGGGCTGCCCCACCCTAAAACCTAAAAAACATATATTTACACCAATCGCGACAATATGGGACTCAAATTAAAGGTATTTAGGATAAGAAAATGTATCTGATATCCAATTGTCGGATCAAGTGCTAGAGGGACCACCCAAAGCCCCAAAACACCCCTAAATTGGACATATTTATCGACCATGGCAATATGGGACTCAAATGAAAGGTATTTGCGAGAAGAATACGAATCTGATATCTAAATGTGGAACCACGTTTCTAGGGATCCACCCCTTCACCCAAAACACAGCCCAAACAGGACTTATTTACTGCCTATGGAAATATGGATCTTAAATAAAAGGTATTTGAATGTATAATATGAATCTGATATCCAAATATGGGTCCAAGTGTTTGGGGGCCGCCCTTCCCCGAGAACATCCCCCAAAGACGACAAATTTAAGACCATAGCAATATGACGCTCAAATGAAAGGTCTTTGGATGTAAAGCACAAATCTGATATCAATATTCGGGAAAAGTATCTATGGGGCCACCCACCCCCACAACACCACCCAAATAGTAAGTATTTGCTGACTTTTGCAATATGAGGCTCAAATAAGAAGGTTTTAAGAGTGGAACACGAATCCGATATATATTTTCAAGGCCAACTCACTGAGTGGCCGCCCATCCCCCAAGCCGGTCATGTTTGCCGACTATGAAAATATGGGGCTCAAATTAAAGGAATTTGGGAGTTGACCACGTATCTGATATCAACATTAGGAACCAACTGTCTAGGGGATGTCCCATCACCATAAAAACCCCCAAATAGGACGTATTTGCTCACCAAGACAATTTGGGTCGTAAAGAGAGTGGAAATAAATATTTATACTTTTTAGGGCCAATACCCCAAACCTGACATATTTGCTGACTTTTGCAATAAGGAGTTTAAATAAGATTTGAAAACTAATTTGATACCCAATTTTGAGGCCAATGGCAATATGGGGTTAAAATAAATGAAATATAGTTATATGAGAAAAGAGCACGTTGCTCATATATTTTCCGGGCTTAGTGTTTGAGGGACCACCCCAATCCCCAAAACACCCCTATATCGGCTATATTTACCGACCATGTCACTGTGGAGAATAAATGAAAGGTATTGGGGGGTTGAGCAAGAACTGATACCCACTTTCGGGACCAATTTTCTGAGGGTCAACCCCTTTCCCAAAATACCCCACAAGCAGCAGTTTTTAGTGACCATCGCAAAATGGGCTCAAATGAAGGTATTTGGGAGTAGAATACGAATTTGATATGAAAATTTAGGACCATGTATTTAGGGCATCACCCCTTCCCCAAAACACCCCGCAAAGGGTAAAAATGTTTTCTACCATGCCAATATGTGGTATTCAAGATTAGAAAACGAATTTGATAACCTATTTTGGGCCATGTGTAAACTCCCCTCATCGTGTAAACTCCCCTAAACCAATGGCAATAAGGGATTTAAATAAAAGGCTTTTGAAAGAAGAACACGATGCTGATATCTTTCAGGACCAAGTGCCTGGGGGACCACCTAACCTCCGAAAACCCCCCTAATTAAGATTTCATGAGAGTATGGGACTGCAATAAAGCATTTTAAGAATGAAGTACACCTTACATCCAAACTTAAATTCGTAGACCAATAAAGATTATATGGGATTCGGACAAAGGCACTTATATTGTTAAATTGTTAGTCAAGCTATATACTATTTTCGTAGCATGATATTTTAATAAAAGCTCCTTAATATTCGAAAATATATATTCCAAAGAAACTTTTGTTCCATATATATTAAAAGATGGCGCAGCGGAGCGGGCCCGGGTCAGCTAGTAAATTATAAAGCCTATTTTCCTTGGCATATTTATTTTCGACAATTAAAGAGCTTTTAGTGAAAAACCACGCTACGAAAATTGTATATAGCAGGTTAACAATATAAGTGCATTTATCTGAATCCCATATGATCTTTATTGGTCTACGAATTTAAGTTTGAATATAAGGTGTACTCCATTCTTAAAATAGTTTATTTCAGCCCGATATTCTCATTATATCTGATTTAGTGGTGTTTTCGGGGGTGAGGTGGTTCCCCAGACACTTGGCCCTGAAGAAATATTTGCATCGTGCTCTTCTCTCAAATACCATTTATTTAGACCCCATATTGCCGTTGGTTTAGGGGAGTTTACACGATGAGGGGAGTTTACACATGGCCCAAAATAGGTTATCAAATTCGTTTTCTAATCTTGAATACCACATATTGGCATGGTCGAAAACATTTTTACCCTTTGGGGAGTGTTTTGTGAAGGGATGATGCCCTAAGTACATGGTCCTACATTTGGATATCAAATTCGCTTTCTACTTCCAAATACCTTTATTTGAGCCCCATATTGCGAATGTCAGTAAAAACTTGCTGTTTGTGGGGTATTTTTGGATAGGGGTGGAGCCACAGGAAATTGGTCCCGAAAATGGGTATCAATTCTTGCTGTACCCCACAATACCTTCCATTTAAGCTCCACATTGACATGGTCGGTAAATATGGCCGATTTAGGGGTGTTTTGGGGGATTGGGGTGCTCCCCCAAACACTAAGCCCGGAATATATATCAGCAACGTACTCTATTCTCAAATATCTATATATCATTCATTTGAACCCCATATTACCATTGGCCTCAAAATTGTACATCAAATTCGTTTCCTAATCTCATTTAAACTCCTTATTCCAAAAGTCAGCAATATGTGCGGTGTGGGGTATTGGCCCGAAAAACTATAAATATTTAGTTCCACTCTCTTTGAGACCCAAATTGTCTTGGTTAGCAAATACGTCCTATTTGGGGATTGTTATGGTGGTGGGACATCCGCTAGACAGTTGGCCCCTAATGTTGATATCAGATTCGTGGTCTACTCCCAAATACCTTTAATTTGAGCCCCATATTTGTCGCCAAACATGACCTGCTTGGGAGGTGTTTGGGAGGTGTTTTGGCCTTGAAAATATATAGCGGATTCGTGTTCTACTCTAAAAACCCTCTTGTTTGAGCATATATTGCAATGGTCAGCAAATACTTCCTATTTGGGTGGTGTTGTGGGAGTGGAGTTGCTCCATAGACACTTTCCCGAATATTGATATCAGATTCGTGCTTTACTCCCAAAGACCTTTCATTTGAGCCCCATATTGCTATGGTCGTAAATTTGTCCCCTTTGGGGTATGTTTTTGGGGAGAGGCGGTCCCCAAACACTTGCCTCCATATTTGGATATCAGATTCGAATTCTACTCTCAAATAGCTTTTATTTAAGCCCCATATTGCCATGGTCAGTAAATAAGTCCTATTTGAGGGTGTTTTGGAGAAGGAGTGGACCCCCAGAAACATGGTCCCTCATTTGAATTCACATTCTACTCGCAAATGCCTTTCATTTGAGTCCCATATTGCCATGGTCGGTAAATATGTCCGATTTAGGGGTGTTTTGGAGCTTGGGGTGGTCCCCCTAACACTTGGTCCGACAATTGGATATCAGATACGTGTTGTGATCCTAAATACCTTTAATTTTAGTCCCATATTGTCGTGATTGGTCTAAATATATGTTTGATAGGTTTTAGGGTGGGACGGACCCCCTAGCTACCCCATCCGAAATTTGGATACCAAATTTTTATTTTTAGGGTACTATATGAGTGCACACAAAATTTCGCTAAATCGCACCACCCATCTCCGAGATCTGTCGTTTCTGAAAATTAGGGTAAGGGGGAAGGTCCGCCCTCCTTCAGATATCAAAAAATGTAGTACCCTATTTCCACCACGGGATCATTATGCACCATCTGTGAAAATGTCAAGAAAATCGGTTCAGCCGTTTCTGAGTCTATAAGGAACACACAAACAAACATACAAACAAATACAAATTGATTTTTATATATAAGATATATACAATTGATGAATAGAATGAATCTACTCGATCCTCTAGTATCATATTTTCGAGCAAATATATTTTTGGGGATTTCCGGAAAAATGTGTATCAAATCCACAACGCCGATGTCTATCGCAACCACAATTTTAATGAACTCCCCTTTCAAATTTTTTAACGTTCGAATATTAATGAAGTGATACCCCAAATTGTTATCCAAGGAAATGTCATAAGGCCACCCACGCCTTTTCTCTGAAAAATCAACAAATGCCTGACATTCTCTTTAATGTCCAACGAAATACAATCCCATATCCTGATAGATTCAAGGAAATTACGCCCCCAAAATAATCCTCACTAATTTTCACATGTGTCCCCACGGACATGCACACACGCAATCACCCACACGACTTGATTCTTTTAAATTATCCAGTATTTCCGTTTCCCATTTTTTATACGGCAGGATATGCTAGTGTGTGAGTGTATATGCTTGTATTTCTGAAATGTCTTCATTTACGGCAATTTTATAGTAATCAAATATAATTCCATCATTTGTCATGGCCATGTATATTCATTCTCATTTGTCCCTCGACAAAAACAAGTCAAGAAGTTAATGAATGAACAGAAATAATCAAAAGAATACTATGCTCGTTCGTCATTTGTTTGTTGTCTGCACGAGCCTAAGGAAATTCCCAGTTATTTATTTTTATGATGACAACAATGAGGTAGATGATGAGAACGGACATTGTTGAGGACGTTGTCGAGGGAAACGATGATTATGTTAATAATGATGACATTTAACTTAAACTTGGTCACCCACAATATTATAGTGGCAAATAAAAACGACAGCCTGATGTTTTCAACATGACGCCAATAGTTGTCGCATTTCTTCGGTAAACAAATATCCTTTGTTCTCCATTGACCGACATTTATGGAAATAATTTTCACTCTTTCCCATTTTTAAATGTATAAATCGAGCACAACACCCACCGTCATTGCCGTGTCCATCGATTGTGTCTAAAAATATTAATCGTGCACATTTATCGTGTTTCTATCTGGCCCACACCCTTGAGGCCATGGTGGATCTGTGCCATGCTTTTGTAAACATGCCATGGCCACTTGTTCCAATTTGTGTGAATGACCACCATTCATTGATAAATTTGTTCCTCGTGTATTTAATTAAACATTTATTCATTGAGCAAACAGAACCCGTTCCATGACGGATGTTGGAATTCCTTGATATGACGACGGCGACTACCACCAGTCAGTGGGGTTGACCATGTCGCTGTGCGTTTTATTAAATCAATATTGAATTTATTGCAATCGGTTTGTCCAATTGTTTTTGTGTTTGTATGTTTGCATTACGACTGTTTGCTTTAAGTTTCTGCAACATTTGTTCGCAAGGTAATATGAATATTGCTTTTGTCGCATAATTCCGCCTTGTGATGGCGGAACACAAAATTAATTAAAATTTGCACATTTAAAATTGTATACATATGTGTAAGCTAGCTTTAAAGGCTGAGGAATACTAATTAAAATTAAAACAAGTAAAAGCGTGCTAAGTTCGGCCGGGCCGAATCTTATATACCATCCACCATGGATCGCATTTGTCGAGTTCTTTTCCCGCCATCTCTTCTTAAGCAAAAAAAGGATATAAGAAAAGATTTGCTCTGCTATTAGAGCGATATTAAGATATGGTCCGGTTCGGACCACAATTAAATTATATGTTGGAGACCAGTGTAAAATGTCAGCCAATTCTAGTAAGAATTGCGCCCTTTTGGGGCTCAAGAATTAGAATAGAGAGATCGATTTATATGGGAGACGGGCTATAGACCGATTCAGATCATAATAAATACGAAAGTTGATGCTCATGAGATAATCCGTCGTACAACGCCCATTTACAATACCAACCGACCTACTTAATAAGATGTATTTGTGCAAAAATTCAAGCGGCTAGCTTTACTCCTTCGGAAGTTAGCGTGCTTTCGACAGACAGACGGACGGGCGGACAGACGGACGGAGGGAGGAGAAACGTCTATTCCGCAGAAGGAACAAATAAAAGCGTGCTTATTTCGGCCGGGCCGAATCTTATATACTCTCAATCATGGATCTCGGAGTTGCGTGCCCCGATTTAAGCGAAATTTTGTATGCCACCTTACGGTATCCCAAAAACACGAAATTGGTAAAAAATTTTAAGGTGAATTAATCTGGGGGGCCACCCCATCCCAAAACCCACCCGAACGCCCACGTGCACCGATTGAGACAGTATGGGTATCAAATGAAAAGTATTTAAGAGTTGAGTACGAATTTGGTATACAAATATCACCCCCCACCCGCAAAAACGCCCCAAGAGGACACTTTCACCGCTTTGGGCAATATGGGTATCAAATGAAAGGTATTTGAGAGTAGAGTACGAACTTTGCATTAAACTGTCACCCTAAGTGTCGGGGGCCACCACCCCCAAAAATATTACCCAACAGGACACTTGAACCGCTTTGAGTAATATGTGTATAAAATACAAGGTATAGAATACAAATCTGACAATAAAAATTATTTTTTAGTGTCCGAGGGCCCTCCCCACCACCCAAAACCCCTCAGCAGGACAAATTTACCGATTGAGAAAATATGGATATCAAATGAAAGATTTTTAAAGGTAGAGTCCAATGCTGATATAAAAACGAATTCCTTGGTGTCTGGGGCGCCTCCCCACCCCCCAAAATCCCACAACAAGAGATGTTTACCGATTGGGACATTATGGGTATCAAACGAAAGATATTTGGAAGCTGTTATAAGAATTTGGTGCAACGTATCTAGGGGGCTTCCCCAATCCAAAAATCCCCTAAACGGGCATAAATGTCCAACGTCTCAAAATGGGTATCGAATGAAAGGTCTTTGAGACTTGACTACGAATCTGGCATGCGCAATTAGGACAGAATCTGGGACCGGCCCACCCACTAAATACTCTTCAAAAGACATGTATTTAGATCGGGATAATATGTCAATTAAAAGAAAGGTCTATGACAGTATATCTCGAATCTAATGTTGGTATATGAATTCGAGAATCTGGGTCACGTCCTACCGTTCCGCAGGACATAAGCAAAAAAGGATAAAAGAAAAGATTTTCTCTGCTTTTAGAGCGATATTAAGATATGATCCGGTTCGGACCCCAATTAAATTATATGTTGGAAACCTGTGTAAAATTTCAGCCAATTCGAATAAGAATTGCGCCCTTTGGGGGCTCAAGAAATAAAATAGCGAGATCGATTTATATGGGAGCTGTATCAGGCTATAGACCCTTTTAGACCATAATAAACACGTATATTGATGATCATGAGAGGATCCGTCCTACAAAATTTCAGGCAAATCGGATAATAATTGCGCACTCTAGAGGCTTAAGAAGTCTAGATCCCAGATCGGTTTATATGGCAGCTATATCAGGTTATGAACCGATTTGAACCTTATTTAGTACAGTTGTTGAAAGTCATAATAAAATACGTCATGCAAAATTGCATTCCAATCGGATAGGAATTGCGCCCTCTAGTGGCTCAAGAAGTCAATATTCAAGATCGGTTTAATGGCAGCTGTATCAGATTATGGACCATTTAAAGCATACTTGGGACAATTATTGCATATCGTATCAAAACACGTCATGCAAAATTTCATTCCAATCGGATAAGAATTGCGCCCTCTAGAGGCTTAAGAAGTCAAGTTATATGGCAGCTATATCAGGTTAAGGACCGATTTGAACCATACTTGGCACTGTAGTTGAATATCATAACAAACAAGTAAAAACGTGCTAAGTTCGGCCGGGCCGAATCTTATATACCCTCCACCATGGATCGCATTTGTCGAGTTCTTTTCCCGGCATCTCTTCTTAGGCAAAAAAGGATATAAGAAAAAATTTGCTCTGCGATTAGAGCGATATTAAGATATTGTCCGGTTTGGACCACAATTAAATTATATTTATGTTGGAGACCTGTGTAAAATGTCAGCCAATTCAAATAAGAATTGCGCTCTTTGTGGGCTCAAGAAGTAAAATAGAGAGATCGATCGAGATGGTCATGAGAGAATCCGTCGTACAAAATTTCAGGCAAATCGGTTAATAATTGCGACCTCTGGAGGCTCAAGAAGTCAAGATCCAAGATCGATTTATATGGCAGGTATATCAGGTTATGGACCGATTTGAACCATACATGGCACAGTTGTTGGATATCATAACAAAATACTACGTGCAAAAATTCATTCAAATTGGATAAGAATTGCGCCCTCTAGAGGCTCAAGAAGTCAAGACCCAAGATCGGTTTATATGGCAGCTATATCAGGTGATGGACCGATTTGAACCATACTAGGCACAGTTGTTGAATATCATAACAAAACACGTCGTGCAAAATTTCATTCCAATCGGATAAGAAGTCAAGAAGTCAAGAAGTCAAGACCCAAGATCGGTTTATATGGCAGCTATGTCAGGTTATGGACTGATTTGAACCATACTTGGCACAGTTGTTGGATATCATAACAAAACACGTCGTGCAAAATTTCATTCCAATCGGATAAGAATTGCGCACTCTAGAGGCTCAAGAAGTCAAGACCCAAGATCGGTTTATATGGCAGCTATATCAAAACATGGACCGATATGGCCCATTTACAATACCAACCGACCTACACTAATAAGAAGTATTTGTGCAAAATTTCAAGCGGCTAGCTTTACTCCTTCGGAAGTTAGCGTGCTTTCGACAGACAGACGGACGGACGGACGGACGGACGGACGGACAGACGGACGGACATGGCTAGATCGACATAAAATGTCACGACGATCAAGAATATATATACTTTATGGGGTCTCACACGAATATTTCGAGTAGTTACAAACAGAATGACGAAATTAGTATACCCCCCATCTTATGGTGGAGGGTATAAAAACACGTGGTTCAAAATGTCATTCCGATCGGATAAGAATTGCGCACTCTAGAGGCTCAAGCAGTCAAGACCCAAGATCGGTTTATATGGTAGCTATATCAGGTTATGGACCGATATGGCCTATTTACAATCCCAACCGACCTACACTAACAAAAATTATTTGAGCAAAATTTCAAGCGGCTAGCTTTACTCCTTCGAAAGTTAGCGTGCTTTCGACAGACAGACGGACGGACGGACAGACAGACGGACATGGCTAGATCGACATGGCTAGATCGACATAAAATGTCACGACGATCAAGAATATATATACTTTATGGGGTCTTAGACGAATATTTCGAGTAGTTACAAACAGAATGACGAAATTAGTATACCCCTATCCTATGGTGGAGGGTATAATAAAGGGGGTCTTTGGTAGTAGAGTACACTTTTTACGCTCAAATTGGGATGGACACAGGAGAACCTGCGGATCTTTAAGAATGTAGTATCCCAAGTGGACGCTGCACAGTGGGCCAAATGGCAAAAAAATTGGAAATAAGTCTACAACTTTTTATCTGTTGATTTTAGCCATACAAAATGTTCTAGACATTTGTAGAGGAGGACATAGGCTTTCAGAAAAGTGCTGTTGTTGGTCCATATCTTTAATACAGGGTGAGCTACAGGGTGTCAAAGTTGACCACTTTTGACTTCTCCAAGCTTCTGGGGGCCATAACTTTTGATCTACTCAACCGATTTACATGATTTAGGACTCTAGAGAAAGAGCTTGACAAGATCTAAAAAACTTATGCATAAAGTACCATGCCATCGTGTACTGTTAAGGAGTTATGAATTGTTTAATTTTAAAATATGAAAATTTGGCCTTGGTTTTTTTCAGTGTTTTTTAAATAACTCCGTCAATTTTAAAGCTATAAACTTCATACTTCACACAAATTATGCCAGCATATGTGTGCATAAAATACAAAAGGAATCACGTGAATATCTTTGGCGGTTTAAAAATGGCATCGTTTTCAATATGAAAAATATTTTTTTTGTCAAAAAATTGCAAAATTTTTCAAAAAAGATACTCCCATTTCCTTTAAGTTTTCGCAAACTTTGGCCATCAAAGCATTATCATTTCTTTCCATTTTCACAAAGTCGAGGTATTAAGAAAAGTTTTAAGTGCTAATTTGGCTAATTTCGATATCAAACAACACCGTTATCTTAAGACCAAAATGGCCAATTTTTTTACTAAACTTCAAAAGTTTCTCACTGGAAAAAAAGTTCCACGGGGATTTTTTCGCTTTTTTTGAACTTAAATGAAAGCTTAAAATGTTCCCAACATTTTAAGGTATGTCTCGCCATATTGAAAAAAGTCAATTTTCAAGTAGTGCTATATTCATTGCTAAAAAACAAGTATTACGTCACATTTTATTGCAAAGATGTTAAATAAACTTTTATTTGGTAACACTTCTTCTACAAAACACAAAAAGAATCATGGAAATATCTCTATTCTATTCCATTTTATGGAACCGGCAATAAAAAAGTCAATTTTTCAAAAAAGTCGAATTTCCCAAATTTTGTTTTTGTTGTCCTAATTGCACATGACACACTATAGCCATATTTACGCAACATACCTTATCGTAAAGGAAATTTTCATACCTTTCCAACGATGTATAAAACATTTCTCAACTCGGATTCTATCTACTCTAAAATTCATTTACACTTCATTAAACTCTATATAAAAATGTCTATTTGTGAAATGGAACCTTATATGGGGCCTACACTAAAACATTGATAGATTTGCCCAGGGTTTACAATACAAATGTGTTAGAATAAAAAAAGGTCTCCTGCCAAAGTTTAAAAAAATTGGAATAAAAATATGTGTTTTAGAGCGAAAACACTTCGCATCGGCGTGCGTTTGTATAGTACCTACATCTATTTTTAATGTAAGCTGATGATTTTTGAATAAAAAGTAACCTAGAAATATACCTGCATATATATATATATTTGTGTTAAGATTTGATGCAGACAAATGTTACCTGTTTCGCTATGTCGAATTCCCAGGAAATCCACCGTATCAATGAATGTGAAAAAACCTACCCATAAAAAATTCATTGTCATTTTTTTTAACCAAATTCGAGTCCAGGTAAATAATTATAGAAGAGTAAGTAAAAAGAGGCACTTTGGACCCCTTTTTACGATTGCGTCTGATACCTGAAATGGGTCATTAATTGTGAATATATTGCATAAATATTTGAACAAAATCCAAATTTTCTTCATTATATTTTGTAGAGGCGTAAAGGACATTTATAAGTTATGGAAGTCATACTGAAGTATTCCACTCTTTCGAAAATTGTATGGGACATCAAAAATGATTCCAAATCATACACGGAGTCATTTAAGGAACTTGTTTACACTTTGGACCACATATATGGAATAAGGCTAAATAAAGACGCTTTAGACAAACTTGAAAAATTCTACAAATCATTTGAGAGAAGGTTGCCAGAATGTTCATTCGCAAAAATCAAGTTTTTCAAAATGTATGAGAAGTGGCTGAAATCGGATCTACTTATTGAAATTAAACCGCTGATTCCCGGCCGGCCTAGCAAAGCATACGACGAAGTTACGGAGAAAACCAAAAAGAAAAAACAAGAGGAACTATTGGCGGCACATCCGCCAAATTTAATAAAAGATACGTTCAAAACAGCATTGTTAAAAACACAACCAAAAAATGTTGGACGAATTGTCGATGTTTTACCATTAGCATCTCCGAAAAGGGTAAAGAGAATGGTAGAAAGTATTCCAACTCCAAAATCGACTACAGAATTCACGGAGGAAGATGCACTGGCCCTGATTTTGAACCTAGGCCTCTCAAGAAACAAATACTCAACAATGAGGAAGGCTCTTCGTGAAAAAGGATGGGGTTGTTTACCCTCAAAACATAAATTGTACAACACCAGGACGAAAATGGTGCCATCAAATATATACGTGGACGAATTAAAAGCAAGAGTGAAACTTGCTGATCTTGTTGAAAATACAGCTGTTAGAATTATTTCTAATTTTACTGAAGAACAGTTGAACACATGTAATAATTCCGAAGTGGTTTTGATCAGCAAATGGGGTTGTGATGGATCATCTGGATTTTCCGAATATAAGCAACAAACAGAAATAGATACCAACTTCGCATCAATTTTCATGGCATCATTAGTACCATTGAGAATGAGATTGTACAAGGACCAATCTTCATCATCGAAAGAAAATGCATTTCAAGATATATGGATAAATAGAACACCTGGGTCAAAATATTTATGTCGCCCAATTCGGTTTGAGTATACAAAGGAAGACCGGAACACAACACGATCTTTGGTGAACGAAATAAAGGAAGAAATTGCTGCATTACCCATGATTGTTATAAACCAATTGGGAAGAAATATAAAAGTTTCGTTTCAACTACAACTCACTATGATCGATGGAAAGGTGGCAAACGCATTAACTGGCGTTATGTCCAATTGGAGATGCAATATTTGTGGCAAGAAGAATGGGCAATTCGAGGACAAGTCTGATGAAAATTTAGTAAACGAAAATGCGCTCAATTTCGGTATTTCGCCCCTGCACTGTAGAATTCGATTCATGGAGTATTGTTTGCATTTATCGTATGACCTTAAATATCGGACTAGCCCTGGAAACCGCGATGTCTCTGCTAGAAACAACCAAAATCTTCACAAAATGAGGCAGGAAGAGAAGAATCGAATCCAGTTGGAGTTTAAACAAAAGGGACTTATAATAGATAAACCTCTTTACGGATACGGAAGCACAAATGATGGCAACTCGGCAAGGCGGTTTTTTGAGGACCCCGTATCGACATCTAAAATAACCGGTCTTGATGAACACTTGCTAAGACGATTCAAAGTGATTTTGGCTGTAATCAATAGCAAAAAGATGATAAATTCAACCAAATTTGAAGCTTATAGTAATGACACAAAAAACATTTTATCTGATTTATATTCGTGGAAAGCTTTAACACCGACAGTACATAAAGTCTTACATCATGGCAAGGAAATTGTGGAATACAACATACTTCCGTTAGGAGAACTTACAGAAGAAGCTCAGGAATCCCGTAATAGAGATGTTAAACAGTTCCGGCTTTTCAATACCCGAAAGAGCACCAAATTTAACCAAAATTATGATTTACTTCAATATTTATTGTTATCGTCTGATCCGGTACTATACAGCATCAGAACTAAATGGCTACCAAAAATATGTGACGATATAGATAAGGACGATCCCGATGCCATTCAAATTAAAGAGCTTTTAAATTTTGATACCTTAGATTATTTGGTAGAGAATAAAATCAAATAATACAAAACTAAAATGCTTTTTTATTTTGGGAGTAGCTAATATACATATAAACGCACGCCGATGCGAAGTGTTTTCGCTCTAAAACACATATTTTTATTCCAATTTTTTTAAACTTTGGCAGGAGACCTTTTTTTATTCTAACACATTTGTATTGTAAACCCTGGGCAAATCTATCAATGTTTTAGTGTAGGCCCCATATAAGGTTCCATTTCACAAATAGACATTTTTATATAGAGTTTAATGAAGTGTAAATGAATTTTAGAGTAGATAGAATCCGAGTTGAGAAATGTTTTATACATCGTTGGAAAGGTATGAAAATTTCCTTTACGATAAGGTATGTTGCGTAAATATGGCTATAGTGTGTCATGTGCAATTAGGACAACAAAAACAAAATTTGGGAAATTCGACTTTTTTGAAAAATTGACTTTTTTATTGCCGGTTCCATAAAATGGAATAGAATAGAGATATTTCCATGATTCTTTTTGTGTTTTGTAGAAGAAGTGTTACCAAATAAAAGTTTATTTAACATCTTTGCAATAAAATGTGACGTAATACTTGTTTTTTAGCAATGAATATAGCACTACTTGAAAATTGACTTTTTTCAGTATTTTGATCGCTACGATCTCATTTATGGCTAGGATATGGCGAGACATACCTTAAAATGTTGGGAACATTTTAAGCTTTCATTTAAGTTCAAAAAAAGCGAAAAAATCCCCGTGGAACTTTTTTTCCAGTGAGAAACTTTTGAAGTTTAGTAAAAAAATTGGCCATTTTGGTCTTAAGATAACGGTGTTGTTTGATATCGAAATTAGCCAAATTAGCACTTAAAACTTTTCTTAATACCTCGACTTTGTGAAAATGGAAAGAAATGATAATGCTTTGATGGCCAAAGTTTGCGAAAACTTAAAGGAAATGGGAGTATCTTTTTTGAAAAATTTTGCAATTTTTTGACAAAAAAAATATTTTTCATATTGAAAACGATGCCATTTTTAAACCGCCAAAGATATTCACGTGATTCCTTTTGTATTTTATGCACACATATGCTGGCATAATTTGTGTGAAGTATGAAGTTTATAGCTTTAAAATTGACGGAGTTATTTAAAAACACTGAAAAAAACCAAGGCCAAATTTTCATATTTTAAAATTAAACAATTCATAACTCCTTAACAGTACACGATGGCATGGTACTTTATGCATAAGTTTTTTAGATCTTGTCAAGCTCTTTCTCTAGAGTCCTAAATCATGTAAATCGGTTGAGTAGATCAAAAGTTATGGCCCCCAGAAGCTTGGAGAAGTCAAAAGTGGTCAACTTTGACACCCTGTAGCTCACCCTGTATTAAAGATATGGACCAACAACAGCACTTTTCTGAAAGCCTATGTCCTCCTCTACAAATGTCTTGATTTGTATGGCTAAAATCAACAGATAAAAAGTTGTAGACTTATTTCCAATTTTTTTGCCATTTGGCCCACTGTGCGCTGTGAAATATGATTTTGAATGTAGATAACCAATACAAAAAAAAATAATTAATGTGAATCTGAACGAGATCCCCTAGCCCGGAATATCTTGATAGCCTCCTTCCAAATGCTTGACATAATGGGCTCAAACAAAATCATGCTCTAGACGATGCTGATGTTACTTCAGGGTGCTCCCCTAAACTCCATTCAAACCTGTCATGATTGCCTACTGTAAAGAAATATCACCAAAAAAACTCCCTTTCGTCTTTCAAAGAAATAAAGCACAGAAAATAATCTTTCCTCAAAAAACAAAAAGGTTTCAAATTTTATTTGGCTGTAAAAAGGGTTACAAGCTTGAATACTTAAGTGTTGTCTGCTCGATGGTCGAAAAAGAAGAGGTCGACTTCACACAAAATTCTAGCTAAGGGACTTCAAAAGAAATTACTTTCAAGTATATAAAATTATTATTTACCAAATACCTAAATAGCTTAAAGTGTTATATTTATAAGTACATAGCAAAATTTGTTTCTACATATCGATCATATGAATAAATAGTTTCGCTAGAAGCAACGAACGCCCACCAAAGTAGCAAAACCGGTGGTGGAAGGGAGAGACTATCTGATTTGCATTCTAATCTGCTTACTGGTAACTCTTAACTCCCAAAGGGCTTGGCATGATGTATTATACTAAAACACCCGATCGTTAATGACAAAGGGGGAAGGTGCGACGCACAAGCTGCCAGGGATTCAGGTAAGATTTAATCGGTAAAGGGGGAATCGTTATCACCGAAGCAGATTAGCACGCACAGAGATCAAACTGCGTATACTGATGAGTATTTGAATAAATACGCACAAATAATAATTAATTACGATAAAAACATAAGTATTTCAAATTACTGAATATTAAACTGCATACATGATTATGGCTATAATAATAATAATAACGTGGTGATGTGTGTTTTTTTATGATGACGGTTTGGTGGTGAATGGGGTGAAACGTTAATGTAATGTTGGGTTGGGAAAATATATGATTTTGCCAACATTCTCCCCCCTGAAGGACGAATGTTCTTATGTGCAGATAATAGTTGGTAGACGGCCTATCGTTGGGAGAATATTTAGTCGAGGAAATACCTCCGCTATGCTCCGACTCATAGCGTTTGAGGGTAGGCTCCGTCCTTGAAGGGTAGGTATACACACAAGTGGTCCATTCTGGTGAGGGGGTAGTAGTTAGGCAGTTGATTTAATATTTGTGTCGACAAGCGATGTTGCATTTTCTGGAAGTAAACAAATTTTTGAAATTGGTCTTTTTACAAGTTTGTTTTTAATAAGAACTGATACCACCCGTGTACGTCCATCAGGTCCAGGATGTGTTTCCTCGATGCGGCCAAGTAGCCATTGACCTGGTCCACACCGTTCGTCTACAACCAGCACCAAATCGCCAATAGTAGGTTCGGATCTGCTTTTGAGCCATTTCGGTCGCGCTTGAAGACGATTAACATATTCATTTCGCCATCTTTTCCAAAAATGTTGTTTCATTTTTTCCACACATTTCCAGCGAGAAAGTAAATTGATGTTGGTTTCCAACAGAGATTCTTCTGGTATGCAAATCGTTGGCTCACCAACAAGAAAGTGCGCAGGAGTAAGTGCTTCAGAATTCGAAGGGTCGGAAGATAAAGGACATAAAGGACGAGAGTTCAAACAACCTTCTATTTGACATAGTAGTGTTGTGAGCTCTTCGAATGTCAGATTGCGCTCGCCTATAATCCTTTTCAAATGGTATTTCACGGATTTCACACCTGCTTCCCAAAGACCACCAAAATTTGGGGAGGCAGGTGGAATGAAGTGCCAAGTGGTACAGTTCTGACTTAAAGCCTGAAGAACCTCCTCGGGCAGTGATTTCTGAGATTTTTCAAAAAGTACTTGGAGTTCTTTTGAGGCACCAACAAAATTCGTGCCGCAGTCTGAGTAGAGATCGGTACAAGCACCGCGCCGCGACACAAATCGTCTAAACGCAGAAAGAAAAGCATTTGTCGTCAGGCTGGTAACTGCTTCTAGATGTATGGCTTTGGTAACCATACACACAAAAAGACATATGTACCCCTTTGAGGTAACAGTAGACCTCAAGTTCGAAGTCTTAATAGTTATGGGACCGGCATAGTCGACGCCACTATGCTTAAATGGACGAGTGATCATCAAGCGAGCTTGTGGCAAATTACCCATTATCTGCTGCGACGTTTTCGCAGCAAAACGGAAACATTTCAAACACCTGTTTATAACACGTTTGGCCAATTGGTTTCCTGAGATTATCCAGTACCTTCTGTTCACATAGGACATGGTCAAAGTAACACCACCATGTAATGTCCTTTCATGTGCGTCTGAAATGATAAGCACTGATAATGGATTTGACTTTGCCAAAACTAGGGGATGCTTCACATCATAGGGGAAATTCGAATTCTGGAGGCGTCCACCAACTCGAATTATTCCAGTTTCGTCAAGAAATGGCATAAGTTTCAAAATAGGACTCTGTGCGATCACCTTTCGTGCAGAGAGCCTTGACAGCTCCTCAGGGAAATCAATTTCCTGAGTTATTCTTACAAAGATCATCAAAGTCTTGTTAACATCCCCAATTGATAAGGGACCAGTAATCCTCTCATCGGGATGCTTACAATTGTGACAGAACCGAAAACATAATGAAGTGATGCGTAGCAAAGTGTGTAATTTGGAGAATTTTGAAAGCAATTCAGGATATGCTTTCTCAGTGGCAACATTCGTTGTAATCTTGACGGCTCTCTCCTCCTTCGATGTGCACAAATTCGGTAAAGATTCAGGCCAAGAGGATTGTGGTCCGTAAAGAAAATGAGGCCCAAACCACCAAGTCCGGTTCCCTATTAACTCCTCTGCCTGAATTCCCCTAGATGCACAGTCTGCCGGATTCAAAGCCGAAGGAACGTATCTCCACTGAATTGGATTGCTGCATCGTTGTATGTCTGCCACGCGGTTAGCCACGTAGACAGTCCAATTGGAGGGAGACTTGTGAATCCAACTTAATACAGTGGAGCTGTCACTCCAATAAAAAACATTCCGTACACCAAGGTCAGCGAGGGATTCCTGAACCTTTCGTGCCAGTTTCACTCCAAGTGCAGCAGCGCAAAGCTCCAATCTTGGAATTGAAACGGTCTTAATGGGTGATACTTTTGATTTGGCCTGCAAAAGGTGAACAAAAGTATCGTTAGCCGTAACAATACGCACGTAAACCACTGCGGCGTAAGCAACACTAGAGGCATCGCAGAAACAATGTAATTCAGATTCAGAGTTCTGATTCCATTGAATCCACCTGGGAATCGCCAAATTAGCCAACTTCGGCAATGAAGCCCTGTGCCGAAACCACAGGTCCTCAATTTCCCTTGGGACATTATCATCCCAGTCAACCCCATGTTCCCACAGTTGCTTGAAAAGGGATTTGGCCACCACAGTAATCGGAGTAAGCCACCCCAATGGATCATAAAGCCTGGCGGACTCCGAGAGAATCCTGCGCTTGGATGCAATCGAATCCTTGTCAAGATTGACCTCAAAAAAGAAAGAGTCAGTGGCCGTGTTCCACTGTATGCCCAATGTCCTAACGACGTTATCACGGTCAAAGTTCAGATTCACAGAAGTCCCCCTGTGTTCTTCTGGTATAACCGCAAGCAACTCTTTAGAGTTCGTCACCCACTTTCTCAAATTGCAGCCACCCTCATCCAATAAGGTGCATAAATCCTTGTAAAGTGGTTTCACGTTGTCTATACTATCAGAACCGGAAATAACGTCATCCACGTATGAGTCCTGCAGTAGAACCCTAGCGGCCACAGGATACCTGTCCCTGTAATCGTGCGCCAACCTCTGCAAAACACGAATGGCAAGATATGGAGCAGATGCCGTACCATACGTCACTGTGTTCAATTCATAAATCGAAATTTCATCAAATGGGCTAAAACGCCACAAAATCTGCTGAAATTTCCGGTGCCCTGGACAAACATCTATCTGCCGGAACATTTTCTCAATGTCCGCGCTAAAGGCAATCCTATGACGTCTCCATCTGGTAAGGATACCAGGCAAATCATTCTGGAGAGCAGGCCCAGGGGAAAGCTCGTCGTTCAACGACTTACTTTCACGTGAATGGCTACTGCCATCAAAAACAACGCGTAGCTTCGTCGTGGTACTACTCTCCTTAAGAACACCATGGTGCGGTAAGAAGTAGGAATCTTGACGAACATCACTAGGATAAACGCCAATCTTCGACATGTGGCCCAAATTCTCATATTCCTTGAGAAATTTGGTGTAGCTTTCGCAAAATAATGGTTTCCTGGAAAATGATATTTCCAGTTGTTTCAAACGTCGAAGTGCATTGAGCACATTGTTCTGAAGAGTAGGACTGGAGCCGTCCTTCAGTATAGACCGAAAGGGCAATTTCACCACGTATCGACCAGATACTGTTCGAGTTGTGGTAGCTTCAAAAAACTCCTCACATGCCTCCTCCTCCTCAGTAAACTTCCTTTTGGGGAGGACCTCCTCCTGTTCCCAGAAGGATCTCAAAATATGGTCCAAGTGTACATTATGAATGTGTATCTGGTGTGAAGACACGGAATTGCTGGGTCCTGAAAACACCCAACCAAAATGAGTGTTCTGAAAGAACAAATCATTATGTACAAAAGACTCCGTTGGAATCTTAATTTTCGAACAAATGTCCGATCCTAGAATTATATCTATGGAATCGGATCTGTAAAAAAAGGGGTCAGCCAAGCTCTCCAATTCGATATTCGGAAGGGAAATATATCTAGAGGACAAGTCTGGAGTGTAAGACGACAAGCTTGAAAGAACAAGGGCAGAACAGGACAGAACTAGCTCTTCTTTAAGTGTGTACAAATCAAGTTGTACAGAAAATTTCGACATGTTCTCGCTACCATTTCCAATACCAACGACTTTGCAATGCGACCTTACCTTCTCAAGACCTATAAGTTGAACTGTGGACTCCGAAATCAAACTACCTTGAGATCCAGGGTCTAGTAGCGCCCTCAACGTAAATTTGCCACGATTTGTCACAACCCTAAGCCTTATCGTGTAAAGTAAAACAGAGTGAAACGCCTGAGCACTATGCGAAGCCATCTGGGTAGGTGCATTACCTGAACAACCAGTAGGACCAGCCCTGGTTAGAGGACCGTCCGAATGCAGCACCGTATGGTGTAGCTGCTTGCATGTGATACAACGGAAAGGAGATTTGCAATTGTTGTGGTCATGCCCGACCACAAAACAATTTTGGCAAGCGTTCTTCTTTGAGAGAAAATTGACCTTATCGCTCAAGGGCAATGCTAAAAATTTAAAACACTTTGCGAGACTGTGAGGTTTCTCGCAGAATGCGCAAAGAATAGGTTTTGGTTTGGAAAACTGTCCAGAATTGCACGAAGCCTTCCGCACCTGCGCATTAGATTTCGAATTATTATTACTTTTATTTCTACCCTTAGTAGGATATTGTTTATCAGATGGGAACTCATCGGTCATAGACTCCAGCGTTCGGAAAGTTCTTTCCAAGAAAGAGAAGAGTTCGGAAATGAGGGGGATTTCGGTAGAGGATTTCAAAGACTGTTCCCAATCCCTGCGGGATTGAAGATCCAGTTTCTGCACGAGCAAATGGATAAGAAGAGGATCCCACGTGCTGGCATCTATATTCAAATTTTGTAAAGAGGACAAACACTCTTGAGCAGAATCAAGAAGTGTCTTAATGGACTGAAATCCACCATCTGATTTCGGTATATTAAACAACCTAGAAATCAAGTTTCCCACAAGCATACGCCTATTATGGTATCTTGATTCTAATATCTTCCACGCCGAGTCATAATTTGCCTCTGTGGCTGAAATATTCTTTATCAGATTTGCCGCCTCGCCACCAAGGGTACTACGCAAATAATAAAACTTCTGTATCTTATTGAGGGATTCGTTTTGGTGAACAAGGGAAAAATATATGTCCCGAAATGGGATCCATTCCATATATTCCCCTGTGAATCTAGGCAGCGTGATCTTGGGAAGTTTAGAGTCTGATCCTATCGTCATATCAGAGCGACCGTGATGAGTCACAAATGTGCTAGACATAGGAGACTGCATAACATTATGACCCGCATTAGAGTCGATAATTTTACCCTTAAAAGAGAGATACCTCTCAGAAAAATCAAAATACACGTCATCACTGATATATGGAACGTCATTAGAATTCAAAGATGTGTCGTGAATAAGCCTCACTATCGTATCATGCTGTGCCTCGAATCGATTAAAAATATCATCAACCCTTTGGCCCAATGCATCTACATAACCATGAGTTTTCTCGGCAGGATTTTTGGCATCGAAACGACTTTCATATTTAATCAATAAATCTAACAAGTCGCGTTGCTCCTTTATAAAAGTGGCCAGTTCACTCATGGTTAATTCGCGCACAAACGTTCACCAAAAGGGCTTTCCAAGCACCAAATCAAAGCAAATGAATAAAGCGAAACAAAAAAAAAAAACACTTCCACCAAGATTAACGCAATTATAGAAATTCCAATTTAAATCCAATATCAAAATACGCGAAAACTATGCCAATCTATGTCCAAAGAACTTATCAAGCACTAAGCAATAATTTTCGTTCACCAAAACACAATTAACTTATTCTTTCCGTCAAGAAAAATGCAAAGAGAAGCTTAAAAAAAATATGAAAAGTTTAATTACTTTGTTTAGCAAAATAATAGAACAAAAACCGACACGAGAGTCCCGGGTTTCGGCACCAATAAAATGTAAAGAAATATCACCAAAAAAACTCCCTTTCGTCTTTCAAAGAAATAAAGCACAGAAAATAATCTTTCCTCAAAAAACAAAAAGGTTTCAAATTTTATTTGGCTGTAAAAAGGGTTACAAGCTTGAATACTTAAGTGTTGTCTGCTCGATGGTCGAAAAAGAAGAGGTCGACTTCACACAAAATTCTAGCTAAGGGACTTCAAAAGAAATTACTTTCAAGTATATAAAATTATTATTTACCAAATACCTAAATAGCTTAAAGTGTTATATTTATAAGTACATAGCAAAATTTGTTTCTACATATCGATCATATGAATAAATAGTTTCGCTAGAAGCAACGAACGCCCACCAAAGTAGCAAAACCGGTGGTGGAAGGGAGAGACTATCTGATTTGCATTCTAATCTGCTTACTGGTAACTCTTAACTCCCAAAGGGCTTGGCATGATGTATTATACTAAAACACCCGATCGTTAATGACAAAGGGGGAAGGTGCGACGCACAAGCTGCCAGGGATTCAGGTAAGATTTAATCGGTAAAGGGGGAATCGTTATCACCGAAGCAGATTAGCACGCACAGAGATCAAACTGCGTATACTGATGAGTATTTGAATAAATACGCACAAATAATAATTAATTACGATAAAAACATAAGTATTTCAAATTACTGAATATTAAACTGCATACATGATTATGGCTATAATAATAATAATAACGTGGTGATGTGTGTTTTTTTATGATGACGGTTTGGTGGTGAATGGGGTGAAACGTTAATGTAATGTTGGGTTGGGAAAATATATGATTTTGCCAACACCTACTATGGCGATAAATAATTGGAATTTGATAGTAGAAAACGAATTTGATAACCAAGTTTGAGGCCAAATGGTTGGGGGTCGTGCCAACCCATAAAGTCCATGGAGACCCTCCAATCCTAAACCTAATCTATTAGATTTTCCGAACATATCGTCATATCTAAAACCTCCTCCCTAATCCTATTACCAAAGGTAGCGGTGTTGTCAATATTAAGTCTTATTAGGTCGTTAGTTTTCAAGATCTCTGCCAGGGCTTGGCTGTTGGTGTTGGTACTACCCCACGAAATGTAGTGAGGCTTCGCATCGCACCCTAATGGTACCTAGTTTCCTGTCTGTTTTGCTTTCCTCACCAGCCGCTGCAGCTCCGACATTGTTGGCGGTGTCGGAGAGTCGAAAGGCAGACAAAGCGATGCCAAGTATGCTCCACCGTCCACTGTTCCATCAGAATCTGGGGAAAATATATATTAAAATTTTTTTAACGCCGAGATCCAGTGTCAGTCCATAAACCTCGTTCCGCTTCATCCATGGTTCCTGAATTGAGGCAATATGAATATTGCCCTTGCTGATTTTCTTAATCAGAGCGGGGTAGCAGTCTCGCTCCGGTGGAGGTTTATCTCGATTACCTCAATCATTGGTCCTACAGTAAATGGGCATCTTGGGAGTGGGTGATGATATCATCGTCCGCTCCCTGTTCTTTAGACTGCATTGACTTTCTTGTCATTGCACTGCCTGATGTCATCGTTTTAGGTTCTTTGCCTAGTCTAGTCTTCCGACTCTTTATAAAATCGGTAATGGTTTCATCGTCGGGTCCTTGTTCGTTAAGCTGTATTGGGTTTCCATTTCCTGTACTGTCTGATGTTTCAGTTCTAGGCAAAGATCGCCTATCTTAGTCTTCCAAATCTTAAGTAAATGGGCTTCTTGGGAGTAAGTGATGGTACCATCATCGGCTCCCTGTTCGTTGGGTTGCATTGAGACTCCTGTAGCTGCGCTGCCTAATGTTTCAATATTAGGACCTTAACTATCCCAGTATTTCGAATCTTTAAGTCGGTGATAGGTCAGTCGTCGGGTTCCTTTTTGTTTGGCTGTGTAGGGTCCTATTAGGATCTTTGTTTATCCTAGTCTTTCGAATATTGAGAGATGCCGTGATTGTCTCGTTGTCAGCCCCCTGTTCGTTGGGCGGTGTTGAGTCATTGCCAAAATCAGAATTTCTGCCTATTATAGTCCTCCCAATCGTGAAAAAGACAGCTTTGCTCCCGTAGTATGCCATGCCTTTAGTCTTAGCCAAACTCGTCACGGAAACTTAATAAATGTCAACCACAAGGAGAGTTCCTTCCACCTTCTCCTCCCTGTAGAAGTCCTCCCACTTCTCTGCGACCAAACCTTGGTTTTGCTTGCCAAAGAATTCCGATGAAGATCCCTTGATGAAGACTGTCACCTGGGACCGATGATCTGGTGGTATCCTACAGAATACACAGCAGATATTGATGACTGCATAAGTCAGCTCATCTCTGTTGTGCTTCCTTGCCACTCTGGCATAAGAGGTTGGCTCCTTACCATTATCAGCGACCATCTTCCCCCTCCGTGATGGCCTCCTATTGGAAGTCACAGTCCTCCATGAAAACTCAGGGGCCGCGCGCGCTTCCTTCTCTCCTGTTCCGACTTTGTCTACCTCCGCAGGACACTGTCTGGAGTTACCTTTGCGGTATGGCTGGCATGGTATTCCCAGAGTACTTGAATACGGGGAGCTCTTTTTCTTCTTCAGCATTTCAGCAGTGTTATGCACTTCGGGAGATCTGATTCTTTTTCCAGCTTTCGTAGAAGTGCTTGGAATATCAGTTATATCCCTTCCAGCATCCTGCACTTTCGACCGATTGCGCTGTCGGAATATAGTCCTCTGTCTCCTTCGTCGTGCACCGGATCGCTCTCTCTCGTGCTTGTGACCATAGCAGAGCCATCGCTCACTTCTGCCGTCATCCCGATGCTCTCATCTCTTGATTCGGCTGCGATGGCTGTTTCATTAACACCAACGCTGTCTGAATCCGAGTCAGAAACATTACCTTTACTTAAAGGCTGGGGATGAACTGTGCATCCCTCTGGTTTATCCGTCTGTTCCTCAATAATTAGTCTGGCGACTAGTTGTGCGCTTGAAGCATTACTCTCGACTACAGGTGCCAAGGCACCCATAACTTTAGGAGGGGAAGTCAACACGCTACCGCAGATGTTGAATATTTGGAGTCCATTTCTAGCCTACGCCAAAAGGCTTTAAAATTTTTTCGTTTCAAAAGTTTCTTTGGAATATTTATTTTCGACAATTAAGGAGCTTTTATTGAAATATCATGCTACGAAAATAGTATATCGCTTCACTAATTATTTAACAATATAAGTGCCTTTGTCCGAATCCCATGTAATCTTTATTGGTCTACGAATTTAAGTTTGGTTGCAAGGTGTACTTCATTCTTAAAATACTTTATTTCAGTCCCATACTCTCATGAAATCTGATTTAGGGGTGTTTTCGGAGGTTAGGTGGTCCCCAAGGCACTTGGCCCTGAAAAATATCAGCATCGTGTTCTTCTTTCAAAAACCATTTATTTAAACCCCATATTGCCATTGGTTTAGGGGAGTTTACACTATGAGGCGTCCCCCAAACACATGGCCCAAAATAGGTTACCAAATTCGTTTTCTAATCTTGAATACCACATATTGGCATGGACGAAAAATTTTTTTTGCGGGGTGTTTTGGGGAAGGGGTGATGCCCTAAATACATGGCGCTAAATTTTGATATTGCTTTCCAGATGCTGTGCTCTTTATTATTGGAAGGACTAAGGTTGCTTAAAAACGCGTTAATAGAATCGTTTTTGTATTCTTTTAATGTGTTCGTCAAAGAGTTTTTGGCTCTATTATAATTTGTTCTGTCATCTGGGTGTCTTGTTGTCTGCCAAATTTTACGCAATCGCCGCTTTTGTGCTATCAACTTTTTGATTTTATATGAAATACGAACATCAGAACAAGATTTTTCGTCCTTATGCGGGGTAGCTAGGTGTGCAGATTCGTGGATCAAATTAGTAAAAGTTTCTATCGCTCTATCTAATTCATCAGGTGTTTTAAGTGATATATTTAGGTTTAAACCTTTTTCAATCCAATGCTTAAAGAAATTGACGTCAGTTTTTGCTGAAAACAGTTGTGGTTTTGCTTGCCGTTTACAATACGATGTACAAAAGTTTACTATGACTGGGCTGTGATCTGAACTTAAATCGTCACTTGTAGCAATGTCTAGGCATGCCTGGGGAATACCGCTAAAAATTATAAAATCCAAGAGATCAGGTCTTTTGTTTGGATCGCTGGGCCAGTATGTTGGGCTACCGGTTGATAAAACACTGTAGTGATTGGTGGATATACATTTATAAAGCTCGCTTCCTTTTGGGTTTATTAGCCTTGAACCCCACCATGGGTGCTTGGCATTGAAGTCGCCGCCTACAATAAATTTATTTCCAAATTTACTAAAAAATTGGTGGAATGTATCAGATTTTACATTGAAGCGAGGAGGAAAATAGGCAGAGTATATTGACGTCTTTGAATTATTGCAAGTTAAAACCACTCCCGCAGCTTGGATAAAGTTTTCAGAAACAGGATCTGCAATATCATATTTAATATTTGATCGTATTATGACAGCAGCTCCTCCATGAGCTCGATTTTCTGGGTGATTTGTCGTAATAATATCATATCCGTTTAATTTAATATAAGACTTACTTGTTAAGTGTGATTCAGATACTAATAGTATATCAATAAGATTATTTTTAAGGAACCGTTCAGCGACGAGGCTCATTTCTGGTTGAATGGCTACGTAAATAAGCAAAATTGCCGCATTTGGAGTGAAGAGCAACCAGAAGCCGTTCAAGAACTGCCCATGCATCCCGAAAAATGCACTGTTTGGTGTGGTTTGTACGCTGGTGGAATCATTGGACCGTATTTTTTCAAAGATGCTGTTGGACGCAACGTTACGGTGAATGAACACATTTCGAACCGAACACTGATTTTGGTAATAAAATTCAATGATTTGCAAGCGTTGCTCGTTAGTAAGTCTATTCATGATGAAATGTCAAAGCATACTGAGCATCTTTCTCTTTGACACCATGTCTGAAATCCCACGTGATCTGTCAAATACTAATGCATGAAAATCCTAACCTCAAAAAAATCACCCTTTATATTCTTGATCGTCTGTCTGTCGAAAGCACGCTTATTTCCGAAGGAGTAAAGCTAGCCGCTTGAAATTTTGCACAAATACTTCTTATTAGTGTAGGTCGACTGGTATGGTAAATGGGCCATATCTGTCCATGTTTTGATATAGCTGCCATATAAACAAGTCATGGGTCTTGACTTCTTGAGCCTTTAGAGAGCGCAATTCTTGTCTTATTTGACTGAAATTTTGCTCGTAGTGTTTCACTTCCAAAAACTGTGCTAATTATGTTTCAAATCGGTTGATAACCTGATATATCTGCCATATAAACCTATCTTGGGTCTTGACTTCTTCAGCCTCTAGAGTGCGCAATTCTAATCCGATTTGAATGAGTTTTTGCACGAAGTATTTTGTTATGATATCCAACAACTTTGCCAAGTATGGTTCAAATCGGTTTATAACCTGATTTAGCTGTCATATAAACAGATCTGGGATCTTGACTTCTTGAGCCTCTAGAGGTCGCAATTATTATCCGATTTGCCTGAAATTTTGTAGGACGGATTCTCTCATGACCATCAACATACATGTGTTTATGGTCTGAATCTATAGCCCGATACAGCTCCAATACAAATCGATCTCTCTATTTTACTTCTTGAGCCCCCAAAGGGCGCAATTCTTATTCAAATTGGCTGGCATTTTACACAGGTCTCCAACATATAATTTAATTGTGGTCCAAACTGGACCATATCTTGATATCGCTCTAATAGCAGAGCAAATCTTTTCTTATAACCTTTTTTTTGCCTAAGAAGAGATGCCGGGAAAAGAACTCGACTAATGCGATCCATGGTGGAGGGTATAAAAGATTCGGCCCGGCCGAACGCTTTTACTTGTTTTTTCTGAAGAAAGTAGTTCCCAAATTATAACAAGTAAAAACATGCAAAGTTCGGCCGGGCCGAATCTTATATACCCCCACAATGGATCACAAAATTTTAACCAAATCGGACAAAAATTGTGGCTTTCAAGGGCTCAAGAAGTCAAATCGGGAGATCGGTTTGTATGGAGCTATATCAGGTTATCAAACGATTTGAACCTTACTTGGCACAGTTGTTGGAGGTCTTAAGAGAAAACAAGTAAAAAGGCGTTAAGTTCGGCCGGGCCATACTTTGGATACCCACCACCTCGGGTATATATGTAAACCACCTTTCATCAAAATTCGGTGAAAATTTCATACCTTATGACCCATATCAGTTATTTCAAAACATGTTCCGATTTGGACCAAATACTAATAAGTACAGTAGCTATAACTAAAAATTAACCGATCTGAACCATATACGACACGGATATTGAAAAGCCTAACATAAGTTACTATGTAAAATTGCAGTGAAATCGGATTATAAATGCGCTTTTTATGGGGCAAAGACTTTAAATCGAGAGATCGGTCTACATGGCAGCTATATTCAAATCTGGATCGATCTGGGCAAAATTGAAGAAGGACGTCGAAGAGCCTAACTAAACTCACTGTCCCAAATTTCAGCGACATCGGACAATAAATGCGTCTTTTATGGGCCCAAAACCTTAAATCAAGAAATCGGTCTATATAGCAGCTATATCCAAATCTGAACCGATCTTGGGCAAGTTGAAAAAAGATATCAAGGGGCCTAACGCATCTCATTGTCCCAAATTTCAGCAAAATCGGGTAATAAATGTGGCTTTTATGGGCCTAACACCATAAATCGAAGGATCGGTCTATATGGCAGCTATATCCAAATCTGAACCGATCTGGGCCAAATTGACAAAGGAAGTCGGAGGGCTCAACACAACTCACTGTCCCGAATTTCAGCGGAATCGGATAAAAAATGTGGCTTTTATGGCCCTTAGATGCTAAATCGGAGGGTCGGTCTATATGGCAGCTATATCCAAATCTGAACCGATCTGAGCCAAATTGACGAAGGATGTCGAAGGGCCTAACACAACTCACTGTCCCGAATTTCAGCGGAATCGGATACAAAATGTGGCTTTTATGGCCCTTAGACCCTAAATCGGAGGGTCGGTCTATATGGCAGCTATATCCAAATCTGAACCGATTTGAGCCAAATTGACGAAGAATGTCGAAGGGCCTAACACAACTCACTGTCCCGAATTTCAGCGGAATCGGATACAAAATGTGGCTTTTATGGCCCTTAGACCCTAAATCGGAGGGTCGGTCTATATGGCAGCTATATCCAAATCTGGACCGATCTGAGCCAAATTAATGAAGAATGTCGAAGGGCCTACCAAAACTCACTTTTTCAAATTATAGCAAAATCGGATATTAAATGTGGCTTTTATGGGCCTAAGACCCTAAATCGGCGGATCGGTCTATATGGGGGCTATATGAAGATATAGTCCGATATAGCCCATCTTCGAACTTAACCTGCTTATGGACAAAAAAATAATCTGTGCAAAATTTCAGCTCAATATCTCAATTTTTAAAGACTGTAGCGTGATTTCAACAGACAGACGGACGGACATGCCTAGATCGTCTTAGATTTTTACGCTGATCAAGAATATATATACTTTATAGGGTCGGAAATGGATATTTCGATGTGTTGCAAACGGAATGACAAAATGAATATACCCCCATCCTTCGGTGGTGGGTATAACAATGTGCAAAATAAAGGCCAATTCAAATGAAAATTGTGGCTTTCAGGGGCTCAAGAATTCAGCACGGTTGATCAGTTTATATGGGTCAGTCCAGGTTATGGACCGTTTGGACCGCACTTAACACAGTTGTTGGAGGTCATAACAGAATACTATGTGCAAAACTTCAGCCAAATCGAATGAAAATTGCGGCTTCCAGGGACTCAAGAAATTAAATTTTATATGGGAGCTATATCAAGTTATAGACCGATTTAAACCGTGTTTAACACAGTTGTTAGAAGTCATAACAGAACACTATTTGCAAAATTTTAACCAATTTGAAATTAAATTTGAAGCTGCCAGGTGCTCAAGAAGTCAATTTAGAATGGGAACTATATCATGTTATAGACCGATTTAAACCAAGCTTGACACAGATGTTGAAGGCATAACAGAATGCTATATGCAAAATTTCAGCCTAATAGAATGAAAATGATTAAGTCAAATCGGGAGATCGGTGTATATGGGAGCTATATCCAAATCTGAACCGATATGGCCCGTTTGCAATCCCCAAAGACCTGCCAAGTTCGTCTGGGCCAAATCTTATATACCCTCCACAATGGATCGCATTTGTTAAGTTCTTTGCCCAGTATCTCTTTATAGGCAAACAGATAACCATCTTAGATGTATATTTCGAGGTGTTACAAACAGAATGACTATATTAGTTACCAACATCCTATGGTGGTGGGTATAAAAAAAAGGTAACGTACACAACCCATCATCTCTAAATGTTATCGCTATTTTGAGGGACATTTGAGGAACGATGTAATTTCAAATGCCTAGTTTAACTCCCTTGAAAGTTAGCGTGCTTTCCACAGACAGACGGTCGGACATGGCTAGATAGATTTAAAATGCCATGGCTATCAAGAATATATTGGGTTGCCCAAAAAGTAATTGCGGATTTTTTAAAAGAAAGTAAATGCATTTTTAATAAAATTTAGAATGAACTTTAATCAAATATACTTTTTATACCTAATTTCGTCATTCTGATTGTAACTACTCGAAATATTCGCCTGAGACCCCATAAAGTATATATATTCTTTATGTCGATCTAGCCATGTCCGTCCGTCTGTCCGTCTGTCTGTCGAAAGCACGCTAACTTCCGAAGGAGTAAAGGTAGCCACTTGAAATTTTTCACAAATACTTCTTATTAGAGTAGGTCGGTTTGTATTGCAAATGGGCCATATCGGTCCATGTTTTGATATAGCTGTCATATAAACCGATCTTGGGTCTTGACTTCTTGAGCCTCTAGAGTGCACAATTCTTATCCGATTGAAATGAAATTTTGCACGACGTGTTTTGTTATGATATCCAACAACTGTGCCAAGTATGGTTCAAATTGGTCCATAACCTTATATAGCTGTCATATAAACCGATCTTGGGTCTTGACTTCTTGAGCCTCTAGAGGGCGCAATTCTTATCCAATTTGAATGAATTTTGGCACGTAGTATTTTGTTATGATATCCAACAACTGTGCCAAATATGGTTCAAATCGGTTCATAACCTGATATAGCTGTCATATAAACCGATCTGGGATCTTGACTTCTTGAGCCTCTAGAGGTCGCAATTATTATCCGATTTGCCTGAAATTTTGTACGACGGATTCTCTCATGACCAATAACATACGTGCTTATTATGGTCTGAATCAGTCTATAGCCCGATACAGCTCCCATATAAATCGATCTCTCTATTTTATTTCTTGAGCCCACAAAGGGCGCAATTCTTATTCGAATTGGCTGACATTTTACACAGGTCTCCAACATAATATAATTTAATTGTGGTCCAAACCGGACCATATCTTGATATCGCTCTAATAGCAGAGCAAATCTTTTCTTATATCCTTTTTTTTGCCTAAGAAGAGATGCCGGGAAAAGAACTCGACAAATGCGATCCGTGGTGGAGGGTATGTAAGATTCGGCCCGGCCGAACTTAGCACGCTTTTACTTGTTTACACTTTTTTTTTAAAGCAAGCTAAAAGAAACAGCTGGTAACTGACAGAAGAAAGAATGCAATAACAGAGTCACAAGCTGTGAAAAAATTTGTCAACGCCGACTACATGAGAAATCCGCAATTACTTTTTGGGCAACCCAATATATACTTTATGGGGTTTTAGACCAACATTTCGATGTGTTACAAATGGAATGGCGAAGTTAGTATAACCCCCATCCTATTGTGGAGGTTATAAAAATTAAATCCCCATACTGTTCAAAACATTCTGTATAGGACTGGTTGTGTCCCACTTCAAAATCCCATATTTTCAAAAGGAACACAAAAAATTGTTGGGATTAGTGATGCGTCAAAATAGAAAATTTTTGAGTCGGATGGTCCAATAAAATTTGGGAAAAACTAACGAGGTTGTGAAAGCAAAAAATATTATTTCACAGTCAAACCATGTCAGCGATCGCGATGGTGAATCCCAGGACTGGTTGGTCTAAAGAAGCGTTGCAGAAAACTTTTCAACAGGGCGAAAGCCACAAGGGCACCACACAATTGGGACGTCCAGAAGACTAAGCTAAGAAAATACCATGGTGAGCTGAAAAAGGCTCAGAACAAATCCTGGGTGGAATTCTGCAGCTTTGTAGAGGATATATTACGTTGGAATATATTGAGAAGTAAGAGGAGATAATGTTCCATTTACTGAAAGCGCAAAATACCTGGATGTTCAAATCCAACATTTTGGAAGGGAAAGAACTCTTGCCCTATACAGCTGCAAGAGAGCTATTGTAAAAATTTGAGGGTTTAAAATGCATATCATGCACTGGGTATATACTGCAGTTGTCAAACCTATAATGCTTTATGCTGTTGTGGTCTGGTGGACGTCGCTTCAAAAGTCCACCTACTGTCTAATAGTCAACCGGATCCAGAGGATGGCTTGTTTGTGCGTCACAGCCGCACTGAAACCACTTGACATCGTGGTTAGAGAAACTGCTGCAAGCAGTGCTCTGAGGCTAAGGGAGCTTTCTCTTCGTTCATGTGGCAGCTACGGACACTGTGTTATCCTTGATACAATGTTCAATGTTCCAGGCAGTGGGACTACATCCTGCCTGAGTCACTTTTTGATAAAAGGTACTATACCACAATTCGTGATAGAAGCGATTGGAACTACGATATCCCTGGTAATAGAAGTTACATAGACTTCTACGCGGATGGTTTCAAACTAGACGACCAGATGGGCTTTGGGGAGTACTCTGAAAAATTAGAACTGGTTATATCGAGAAGGTTACCCGACCACTGCTGTGTGCATTAAGCGGAGATCCTTGCATTTAAAGAAGAGGTGGAATGGCTAAGATATAATGTCATAACAACAACTCGCATAAATATCTTCTCAGACAGCCAGTCAGTCATTAAATCTCTGGAAAACATATTTCCAAAATTATGTGGCCTAATCTAGACTTAAAGAGCTCTATCGCTTTTGCTGTCGCTAAAGGTTGCAGGTTATAACTTTTGCAGAAGCTGTGGGGATGTCGAGGAAGAAGAGACTATAGAACATCTTTTAGAACTTGTCCGATTTAGCGAATGGGACCATTCGCAAGCTTTTGGGCTTTTTAAAGCTATCTGGATAATTCAATGGTTGGACGTAGAACCACGGCTTCTCTGGTTGAATTACAAGCTGTTATTACGCTGTTATAAGTTATTAGGGTCCATACGCCAAACCGTACATATTTGCTGACTTTTGCAATAAGGGGTTTAAATGAATGGTATTTGAGATTCGAAAACGAATTTGATATCCAATTTTAAGGAAAATGACAATATGGGGTTCATATGAAATGTACTTGAGATATATGAGAATAGAGCACGATGCTGATATATTTTCGGGGCTAAGTGTGTGTGGGTTAACCGCAATCCCTAAAATACCCTTAAATCGGCCATATTTTCCGACCATGTCAATGTGGGTCTCGAATGAAAGGTATTGGAGAATTGATACCCACTTTGGGGCCAATTTTCTGTGGGGGTAGCCGTTGCTCAAAATACCCGACAAAAAGAAATTATTTATTGACCATCGCAATATGGGGCTCAAATAAAGGTATTTGGGAGTAAAACACGAATTTGATATCCATATGTGGGACCATGTATTTGGGGCACCGCCCCTTCCCCAAAACATCCCCCAAAGGGTAAAAAATTACCCACCATGCCAATATGTGGCTCAAATGAAAGGTATTTGAGATTAGAAAACGAATTCGATAACCATTTTTGGCCCAGGTGTTTGGGGGACGCCTATAAACTCTCCTTAAAGCAATGGCAATATGGAGTTTAAATAAATGGTATTTGAGAGAAAAGCACTGGGGGACCCTGAAACACCCCCTAAATTGGACATTATGACAATATCGGGCTGAAATGAAGTATTTTAAGAATGGAGTACATCTAACATCCAAACTTAGATGACATTAAAACCGCCGAGCGAATTCGTAATACAATAAAGATCAAATGGGATACAGATAAAGGCACTTATATTGTTATATTGTTACTCAAGCGATATGCATATACTATTTTCGTAGCATCTAATTTAATTAAAAGATCTTTAATTGACGAAAATAAATATTCAAAGGATAATTTTGTTCCATATAAAGTAAAAGAAGGCGCAGCGGAGCGGGCCTAGTTCAGCTGATAGATATAGATATACAATAGATAGTTTTTCTGTCGAGAATCACTTATCAAGGCAAAGTGCGTAGATAAGTGGAATAACTTTTGCAGTAAAATACAAAAAAACAAGTAAAAAGGCGTTAAGTTCTGCCGGGCCGTACTTTGGATACCCACCACCTCGGGTATATATGTAAACCACCTTTCATCAAAATTCGGTGAAAATTTCATACCTTATGACCCATATCAGTTATTTCAAAACATGTTCCGATTTGGACCAAATACTAATAAGTACAGTAGCTATAACTAAAAATTAACCGATCTGAACCATATACGACACGGATGTTGAAAAGCCTAACATAAGTTACTATGTAAAATTTCAGTGAAATCGGATTATAAATGCGCTTTTTATGGGGCAAAGACTTTAAATCGAGAGATCGGTCTACATGGCAGCTATATTCAAATCTGGATCGATCTGGGCAAAATTGAAGAAGGACGTCGAAGAGCCTAACTAAACTCACTGTCCCAAATTTCAGCGACATCGGACAATAAATGCGTCTTTTATGGGCCCAAAACCTTAAATCAAGAAATCGGTCTATATAGCAGCTATATCCAAATCTGAACCGATCTTGGGCAAGTTGAAAAAAGATATCAAGGGGCCTAACGCATCTCATTGTCCCAAATTTCAGCAAAATCGGGTAATAAATGTGGCTTTTATGGGCCTAACACCATAAATCGAAGGATCGGTCTATATGGCAGCTATATCCAAATCTGAACCGATCTGACCCAAATTGACGAAGAATGTCGAAGGGCCTAACACAACTCACTGTCCCGAATTTCAGCGGAATCGGATATAAAATGTGGCTTTTATGGCCCTTAGACCCTAAATCGGAGGGTGGGTCTATATGGCAGCTATATCCAAATCTGGACCGATCTGAGCCAAATTAATGAAGAATGTCGAAGGGCCTACCAAAACTCACTTTTTCAAATTTTAGCAAAATCGGATATTAAATGTGGCTTTTATGGGCCTAAGACCCTAAATCGGCGGATCGGTCTATATGGGGGTGTACGAGAGTTTCTGAGTGAAACGATTTCATTTAAGGTATTTTCATAAAAGTTTATTCACAGAATACTACACATATCTTTAAACAACTGTTCTTATTATTTTTATAACAACAAGAGGTTATTTAGTAATTTTAACATTAAAGAAAAAAGACGAATGACAAGACACAAATTAATGTTTCGCTGTAGCGATCTGCTTTGCTTGAGGCTTAGTTGACAACAACTCTCTCTTGTATAAATGTAAGTTACAGGGTTTTGTTAAGTGAGAGCAAAGTTAATGTTACTTAAAAATACTGTAAGAAAGAGACAATTATATTAAGGCAAGTATCAGTGATGAGATTAAAGTTATAAAATAAAAAACGCTAAAATAGGTTTAAAGTAAAAAAAGCCAATACATTCTCCCCCACTAAGAACATTAGTTCTTAAACCGTACTTCAAGTATTTCTTTCTTCCAAAGCATTTAAAGTGACTGATGATGCATCGTTGGATGGGAGAAAACAAATTTTTGCAATTGGACGCTTTATGAATTTTCCATTGCAATACAAGGTCACAACTCGACAGTGCCCGTCAGAGCCAGGATGTATTTCTTCTACTCGAGCCAATGGCCAATGTCCTGGGGTACTGCGTTCATGAAGTAGCAGTACAATATCACCGATTTGGGCCTCTCGTTTTAGGCAATTCCATTTTGGTCTTGACTGCAATCGGCAAAGATACTCTTGGGACCAGCGTTGCCAAAAATGTTGCTTAAGTTTCTCAATCTGTTTCCAATGTGTTAGCCGATTGATGTTTGAGTCTAGCAAGTCGTCTTCTGGTATACAAGTTGTAGGCTCGCCAACTAAGAAATGGGCCGGTGTCAAAACGCTGAAGTCTGAGGGATCAGTTGAGAGCGGGCAAAGAGGCCTGGAATTTAAACAGCTTTCGACTTGGCACAATAGGGTTGAAAGTTCCTCGTATGTGAGAGTCCGGTCTTTCATAATACGACGAAGATGATGCTTCGTAGACTTCACACCCGCTTCCCATAGACCACCAAAATGAGGGGAAGCAGGAGGTATAAAATGCCATTGGGTACCACTGTTGTTGAGGCCTTCTACCAAATGTTCAGGTAATGAAGCTTTGGATCTATGGTACAAAATCTGTAGTTCTTTGGACGCTCCGATGAATGTTGTGCCACAATCCGAGTACAAATCAGTACAAGGTCCTCGGCGAGAAGTGAACCTCTTAAATGCAGCCAGAAAATCATCAGTGGTTAAGCTAGAAACAACCTCAAGATGAACAGCTTTGGTACACATGCAAACGAATAAGCATATGTACCCTTTGGTTGTGGTGCTTCGTCTGAGTGTATTTTGCTTCATATTTATAGGGCCAGCATAGTCTAGACCACTATGTTTGAAGGGCCTTGCAGGATTGAGTCGCACTTGTGGTAGATTTCCCATGATTTGAGTAGCGGCTTTAGCAGAATATTTGAAACAAGTCACGCAGTTTCGCTTCACAGATTTTGCTAAGTTCCGTGCTGAAAGGATCCAGTAGTGAGTCATGACGTATGATTGCATCAGCTGCACTCCACCATGTAATGTTTTAGAATGAGCTTCTGCAAATATAAGGTAGGAAATAGGATCAGTTTTTGTTAATAAAATAGGGTGTTTTTTTCCAAACGATAAATCTGCGTGCTTAATTCTTCCTCCAACTCGAAGAACGCCTTCATCATCCAAGAATGGTTGCAGTTTTAGTACTCGGCTGTTGCATGCTAAAGGAAGTTTGTTTTGAAGGCAAGTTATGTCATATTTGAAGGAAATGCGTTGGCAAATCTTGACTAACCGCAATCTTGAACTTTTCAATTCTGTTGTCTGGAGACAACCAATCAGTTTATGATGTTTTTGAATGGAATCTTTTGAGATAGACGCTTTCAAATTGTTGTAAAATCGAAGAATATACGCAGTTACCCGTTGCAGTCTGTTGAATGATGAGTATTTTGAAAAGTAGTCCGGATAATCCGACGTCTTCAGCTTGGTGGCTGTACTCGTGGTGAATGAATAGATGATTGGTTTACTCGCAGCCGGATGCACGGTATTTCTGAGCTTACAAACAGGCCAGGCAGTTGAGTCTTCATGTAGCCAGTGTGGCCCATGCCACCAAATGGTATGAGTTTTTAAATCCTCTGGTAATAAGCCTCTGGTTGCGCAGTCTGCTGGATTGTCAGATGAAGATACATATCGCCACTCAGAAATATTTGTCAAGCGTTGTATTTGAGAAACCCGTTTTGCCTCATATACTGGGAGCTGAGAAGATTGTGTTTTGATCCAGTTCAGCACCGTGGTACTATCCGACCACAACATCACATTATCTACTTTGAGCCCAATGCATGATTTTACCCTGGTGACCAACCTTGCACACAAAACAGCGGCACACAACTCAAGTTTTGGTATGGTTTGTACTTTCAGAGGGGCTACTTTTGTTTTTGATTGTATTAGACTTACGTGTACTTTTCCATCTTCCTTCACAACTCTTATGTAGACAACTGCGGCAAAAGCTAGCTTGGACGCGTCACAGAATGCATGAAGATCAGTAGAGGATGTCGATTTGCTTTTAAACCATCTAGGCAGCGATAACTTCTCAATGTCCTTTAATGCAGTTCGATATTTAGACCACTCATTGTGCAAATTCGCTGGCAAAGGATCTGTCCAATCCAAACCTTCTCGCCATAGAGTTTGAAACATGATTTTCGCCATTATGGTTGTAGGGGCCAACCAGCCAAGTGGATCAAATAATCTTGCAGAATCTGAAAGTACAACACTTTTCGTAATTTTATCAGAAAAAGTATAATTGACTTTAAAATAAAAATTGTCACTTTTGGGGTCCCAAGATAAGCCCAAGGCTTTAACCATTTCATGATTTTGAAGCGGGAAGCTATTGGCTGTAGTCTGAAACTCGGAAGGAATCGTACTTAATAGTTCGGTAGAATTTGAGCTCCACTTCCTAAGGGTAAAACCAGATTTCGCCAACAAGAGGACAAGCTCATGCGCCAATTTAATTGCTTCCGTAACGCTGTCACATCCAGATATAACATCGTCCACGTATGTATCCGATTCTATCACTTTACACGCTAAAGGAAATTCTGATCTGCCATCTTCTGCTATTTGTTTCAAAACTCTTATTGCCAAAAACGGAGCGGAGGTCGTACCATAAGTTACTGTTTTCAATTTGTAAATATTCAGGTCATTGGTGTTGGGGTCACGCCATAGAATACACTGGTACAGCTGATGGTCGTTGCATACATTTATCTGCCTAAACATTTTTTCCAAGTCGGCTGTAAACGAAATTTTAAAACGTCGCCATCGAATGATAATAGTGGGCAGGTCGTTTTGCAGTGGGGGTCCACTAGCGAGTTCATCATTCAGAGATGGCTGTGGTGGAACTCTGCTGCTACCATCGAAAACGACTCTTAATTTAGTAGTGGTACTGCTTTCGCGCAAAACACCATGGTGAGGCAAGAAGTATATATTCGGTGGTAAATCTTGAGGATATCGTCCCACCTTTTCCATATGGCCCAAATGTTCGTACTCAGACATAAAGGCTTTGTAAGCTGTCGCAAATTGAGGTCGATATTTAAAAGAAGATTCAAGCTGTTTCAGTCTTTTTAGGGCAACATAGTCTGTATTTTGGAATATCGGAGCAGTCTCACCTTTTAACAAACTTCTAAATGGCAAGTGAACTTCATATCGGCCCTCACTCGTTCGAATATATGTTGTTGCAAAATATGATTCACAAGCTTCTTCCTCTAGCGATAAATTTTTTGTTTCTGCCAACTCTTCTTGTTCCCAGAATAAACGCAGCTGATTCTCGAGATTGCAGCTATTTACATTCAGGGTCGTTTTTGGGTATGGTTTGCCTATAGGGCCTGAAACTAGCCACCCGAACACACTTTCCTGCAATAAGACACTGTTTGGAAACTTTATACAATTTTGTTTTAAGATCTCACCATAAACATCACTTCCCAACAAAACATCTATCTTAGATGGCATGTAAAAAGTTGGATCGGATAACTGATATGAATTCAAATCCGGCAGATCACATTTTCTCACATCTATTGGTTTATAATTTGTTATTCTAGGCAAAATAAAAGCACTCACGGTTAAATTGTAATTCTTATTATAATTGGACACCAGCTTCAGCTCGACCATATGTTTGATTGATGTTTTAGATGTTGCTCCAATTCCATCTATCGTTGTTTTTTCAATTCTCTTTTGATTCAAATTTAATAGTTGACATAACTCTCTGTTTACAAATGAGGCTTGAGAGCCGGGATCAACCAATGCTTTAGCATAGCAAACACCGTGGGGGTGTTTAATGAGAATCTTAGCTGTAGCTAGCAGAACTTGGGACTGTTGATTCGCTGCAAGCGATGATAGGTGCGAGTTGATATGTGATGTTGGTTGTGTATGGCTTAATGCTGTAGCATTCATATTTTCTACTGCAGTAGACAGCGCGGTTGTTGTTTGATCTTGAACGATGTCTGTTGCGTAAGCAGCGTGAAGAATGGTGTGGTGAGTTTGATGGCAGAGTTGGCAGCGAGCTGCAATTTTACATTGCCTAAAGTAATGACCTGGGTTCAGGCAGTTCGTACAAACGTTGTTTTGAGATACGATTGATTTCTTTTCTGTTGGCGACAGCGATAAGAACTTGAAGCATTTGTATAGTGGGTGACGACGTTGGCAGCATACACAGGTGCTCGTACTTACGGCTGCGTTATGCATGTGCAGAGATCGTTTAAATGGTTTTTGTTGTGGACAGCGACTAACAGAGATCTGCCTTTCTGGTCGGTTATTTGATTCCTCTACAGACTCCAATGTTCTAAATGTAGTTTCCAAAAACTTGAACAAATCGTTCATTACAGGAAGTTCAGTGCTACTAATGGATTGTTCCCATTCTTTACGGGTCTGTTTGTCCATTTTCTGTGTCATAAGATATATAAGGATCGGATCCCATGTATCAATGTCTATATCGAGCGACCTTAACAGTGATAGAGACGATCGTGTTGAATCAAGCAGTTCTTTTATACTAGAAAACGAACCATTAGACTGTGGAATTGAAAATAACTTGTTTAAGATTTGTTCAATAAGTTTTCTTTTGTTTTGGTATCTTGATTTAAGTGCTTCCCATGCAGCAATGTAGTTTCTATCAGAAGCTGGGTATTGGTTTATAATATCTAAAGGGGAATCTTTACAAGACCCTTTTAAATAAAAATACTTTTGTATATCAGTCAATGAGTGGTTGTTGTGTACCAACGAAGTGAACATGTCGCAGTAGGGTATCCACTCGAGGTACTCTCCTGTGAAGGTTGGTAATTCAATTTTTGGAAGTTTGGCACATGATGATGTTGATGAGTTACTATAGTTGTTGTTGGAAGATATGAAGGTACTTGCCATATGATGATGCGACATTGTAGGCTCTTCGGCTAGATCTAATAGTTTTGATTTAAACGTAATGTAGGTATCAAAGAAAACTTCATAGAAGTCATTTGCTAGATATGGCACATCTTTTTCATTAATGGTGTTTTCCAATGCCAAAGCACAAATTTGCTCATGATCTTCCTTAAAACTTTTATAAATTGTTTCGACTTCTTCTAGAACGCATTTCATATAGCCCTTTGTTATTTCTTTTTCGGGTTTATTGTTGAAACGTTTTGCTAACCTTTGCAAATGGCTGTGTGATTTGTGTTGAACTGCTATTATCGACGATAAATTCTCCATTTTCTAGATGCGATGAATAGGGCAAAAGGTAATTGGAATAAATTGTTAATTATTTTAGCGGATTAAAGATGAACCTGTAAGCTCAGAAAATACCATGCAAAGGTGTATGAAGTTGGGAAAATTTTTAAATTCCAGATATAAAAACACTGATTTAGTTGTAACCACGTAGATGGAGTATATTACACAACTTTGTGTTGGCTTTAATTATTTTTTTTGATTGTTGTAGCGGGAAAGTCGTCCCGGGTTTCGGCACCAATTTAATGTACGAGAGTTTCTGAGTGAAACGATTTCATTTAAGGTATTTTCATAAAAGTTTATTCACAGAATACTACACATATCTTTAAACAACTGTTCTTATTATTTTTATAACAACAAGAGGTTATTTAGTAATTTTAACATTAAAGAAAAAAGACGAATGACAAGACACAAATTAATGTTTCGCTGTAGCGATCTGCTTTGCTTGAGGCTTAGTTGACAACAACTCTCTCTTGTATAAATGTAAGTTACAGGGTTTTGTTAAGTGAGAGCAAAGTTAATGTTACTTAAAAATACTGTAAGAAAGAGACAATTATATTAAGGCAAGTATCAGTGATGAGATTAAAGTTATAAAATAAAAAACGCTAAAATAGGTTTAAAGTAAAAAAAGCCAATACAGGGGGCTATATGAAGATATAGTCCGATATAGCCCATCTTCGAACTTTACCTGCTTATGGACAAAAAAATAATCTGTGCAAAATTTCAGCTCAATATCTCAATTTTTAAAGACTGTAGCGTGATTTCAACAGACAGACGGACAGACGGACGGACATGCCTAGATCGTCTTAGATTTTTACGCTGATCAAGAATATATATACTTTATAGGGTCGGAAATGGATATTTCGATGTGTTGCAAACGGAATGACAAAATGAATATACCCCCATCCTTCGGTGGTGGGTATAAAAAACAAGTAAAAGCGTGCTAAGTTCGGCCGGGTCGAATCTTATATACCCTCCACCATGGATCGCATATATCGAGTTCTTTTCCCGGCATCTCTTCTTAGGCAAAAAAAGGATATAAGAAAAGATTTGCTCTGCTATTAGAGCGATATCAAGATATGGTCCGGTTTGGACCACAATTAAATTATATGTTGGAGACCTGTGTAAAATGTCAGCCAATTCGAATAAGAATTGCGCCCTTTGTGGGCTCAAGAAGTTAAATAGAGAGATCGATTTATATGGGAGCTATATCAGGCTATAAACCGATTCAGACCATAATAAACACGTATGTTAAAGGTCATGAGAAGATCCGTAGTACAAAATTTCAGGCAAATCGGATAATAATTGTGACCTCTAGAGGCTCAAGAAGTCAAGATCCCAGATCGGTTTATATGGCAGCTATATCAGGTTATGAACCGATTTGAACCATATTTGGCACAATTGTTGGATATCATAACAAAACACTACGTGCCATAATTCATTCAAATTGGATAAGAATTGCGCCCTCTAGAGGCTCAAGAAGTCAAGACCCAAGATCGGTTTATATGACAGCTATATCAGGTTATGGACCGATTTAAACCATACTTATCACAGTTGTTGGATGTCATAACAAAACACGTCGTGCAAAATTTCATTCCAATCGGATAAGAATTGCGCACTCTAGAGGCTCAAGAAGTCAAGACCCAAGATCGGTTTATATGGCAGCTATATCAGGTTATGGACCGATTTAAACCATACTTAGCACAGTTGTTGGATGTCATAACAAAACACGTCGTGCAAAATTTCATTCCAATCGGATAAGAATTGCGCACTCTAGAGGCTCAAGAAGTCAAGACCCAAGATCGGTTTATATGGCAGCTATATCAGGTTATGGACCGATTTGAACCATACTTAGCACAGTTGCTGGATGTCATAACAAAACACGTTGTGCAAAATTTCATCCCAATCGGATAAGAATTGCGCACTCTAGAGGCTCAAGAAGTCAAGACCCAAGATCGGTTTATATGGCAGCTATATCAAAACATGGACCGATATGGCCCATTTACAATACCAACCGACCTACACTAATAAGAAGTATTTGTGCAAAATTTCAAGCGCCTAGCTTTACTCCTTTGGAAGTTATCGTGCTTTCGACAGACAGACGGACGGACGGACGGACAGACGGACGGACATGGCTAGATCGACATAAAATTTCACGACGATCAAGAATATATATACTTTATGGGGTCTCAGACGAATATTTCGAGTAGTTACAAACAGAATGACGAAATTAGTATACCCCCCATCTTATGGTGGAGGGTATAAAAATATATATATATAAACAAGCGAAATTTATAAGTAACATAATGGTCAGATGTTTTCTTGCCATTTTAAACTAATGAGGGTGAGATATGGGAAAAAAATAATTCCTTTTAATATCTAAAAGAAGAAAAGCTCTGAAACACGAAACAAATTTCCGAATTTCCAAAAGAAGGAACAAACCAATATGAGATCCTTTCTACCCTGAACTCCATCCTATTATCAGGGGTCGTTAAAATGCTCTTAAGCGAAATTAATGATATCCGTCCTAAAAAAGGGTCATTGGTATCCAGTTCAATTAAATTTCGAAAAGTTCAAAAAGAAGTCCGCATACAAAAAAAAACATCAATAAAAATTTCCATAACCTCCACGAAAGTTGTGCCATATAAAAAGCGGTTAGTCATTTTGGACCTTAAAAGAAGAAAGTACCAAATTCTTCTGCAATGACTTAACATATATTCCTGGCAGAGAATAAAAATATTTTATATGATACTCTGATATTGTGACAAAGAAGGGTTTTGAGAAATATATACTTGGAAATAAAAAGGAAAATTTAAATTTTATAAAATTAGGAAAATAAGAATGAAAGCGAATGAAAAAAAAAAAAACAAGTAAAAGAGTGCTAAGTTCGGCCGGGCCGAATCTTATATACCCTCCACCATGGATCGCATATGTCGAGTTCTTTTCCCGGCATCTCTTCTTAGGCAAAACAGGGTATAAGAAAAGATTTGCTCTGCTATTAGAGCGATATCAATATATGGTTCAGTTTGGACCACAATTAAATTATATGTTGGAGACCTGTGTAAAATGTCAGCCAATTCGAATAAGAATTGCGCCCTTTGGCAGCTCAAGAAGTAAAATAGAGAGATCGATTTATATGGGAGCTGTATCGGGCTATAGACCGATTCAGACCATAATAAACACGTATATTGATGGTCATGAGAGAATCAGTCGTACAAAATTTCAGGCAAATCGGATAAGAATTGAATCAGCTAAATCGGATAATAATTGTGCCCTCTAGTGGCTCAAGAAGTCAAGACCCCAGATCGGTTTTTATGGCAGCTATAGCAGGTTACGAACCGATTTGAACCATACTTAGCACAGTTGTTGGATATCATAAAAAAATACTTTGTGCAAAAACTCATTCAAATCGGATAAGAATTGCGCCCTCTAGAGGCTCAAGAAGTCAAGACCCAAGATCGGTTTATATGGCAGCTATATCAAAACATGGACCGATATGGCCCATTTACAATACCAACCGACCTACACTAATAAGAAGCATTTGTGCAAAATTTCAAGGAGCTAGCTTTACTCCTTCGGAAGTTGTGCTTTCGACAGACAGACGGATGGACGGAAGGACGGACGGACAGACGGACGGAAATAGCTAGATTGACATAAAATGCCACGACGATCAAGAATATATATACTTTATGGGGTCTCAGACGAATATTTCGAGTAGTTACAAACAGAATGACGAAATTAGTATACCCCCTATCCTATGGTGGAGGGTATGAAAATTAGTATACTCCCCATCCTATGGTGGAGGGTATAAAAACGGACCAAAAGGAACGAGCAAATCCTTTCTGGCCCCACGTTGGGCGCCAAATTTTATTGTAATGTCCTTGGGTGGATAAGATGCATTTGTATTCCATAAAGACTTTATAGTCATCATAGAGTCTACTTAGGCGTAGGACTGCGGGAGCCATTGAACTGCTACCAGTCGGTCGGGTGGGGGAGTTCGGTCCTTGTCTAATAAGATCCTTTTTCATTACAAATAAATTAATATAAACTCCCTATTTTTATACCCTCCACCATAGGATGGGGGTATACTAATTTCGTCATTCTGTTTGTAACTACTCGTAATATTCGTCTGAGACCCCATAAAGTATTATACATATTCTTGATCGTCGCGACATTTTATGTCGATCTAGCCATGTCCGTAAGTCTGACCGTCCATCCGTCCGTCTGGCTGTCGAGAGCACGCCAACTTCCGAAGGAGTAAAGCTAGCCTCTTGAAATTTTGCACAAATACTTCTTATTAGTGTAGGTCGGTTGGTATTGCAAATGGCCCATATCGGCCCATATATAGCTGTCATATAAACCGATCTTGGGTCTTGACTTCTTGAGCCTCTAGAGTGCGCAATTCTCATCCGATTGAAATGAAATTTTGCACGACGTGTTTTGTTATGATATCCAACAACTATGCCAAGTATGGTTCAAATCGGCCAATAACCTGATATAGCTCTCATATAAACCCATCTTGGGTCTTGACTTCTTGAGCCCCTAGAGTGCGCAATTCGTATCTGATTCGAATGAAATTTTGCACGTAGTATTTTCTTATGATATCCAACAACTGTGTCAAGTATGGTTCAAATCGGTCCATAACCTGATATAGCTGTCATATAAACAGATCTGGGGACTTGATTCTTGAGCTTCTAGAGGCCGCAATTCCTATCCGATTTGGCTGAAATTTTGCAAGACGTATTTTAGTCTTACTATCAAAAACTGTGTCAAATAAGTTTCAAATCAGTTCATAACCTGATATAGCTGCCATATAAACCGATCTGGGATCTTGACGTCTTGAGCTTCTAGAGTGCGCAATTATTATCCGATTTGCCTGAAATATTGTACGACGGATCCTCTCATGACCATCAACATACGTGTTTATTATGGTCGGAATCGGTCTATAGCCCGATACTGCTCCCATATAAATCGATCTCTCTATTTTGCTTCTTGAGCCCCCAATGGGCGCAATTCTTATTCGAATTGGCTGACATTTTACACAGGTCTTCAACATATAATATAATTGTGGTCCAAACCGGACCATATCTTAATATCGCTCTAATAGCAGAGCAAATCTTTTCTTATATCCTTTTTGCCAAAGAAGAGATGTCGGGAAAAGAACTCGACATATGCGATCCATGGTGGAGGGTATATAAGATTCGGCCTGGCCGGACTTAGCACGCTTTTACTTTTTTTAACTAACATTGACCTAAACGCCCAACTTGCCCCAAGATAGTATATAAAAAAAGAAAACTGAAAGTTGTACCTAAAGGTTATCCTCCCAATAAAAAAAACTTTCGTTAATGTCCCACGAGATGGAACTCGAAAACCTTGACCCACCATTCTGTCTTATAGTGCAGATATTCATAACAAAAGGACCCCTATCCCACTCACCTCTACTTCACATTTTCATTGAGCAAGAAAATATCAACAAAGACCTTTAGCAATTAACGTTTCCAAATTCACAAAAATGTCTTATAAATTTATTCTTATGGGGTATATTCATTTTGTCATTCAATTTGCAACACATCGAAATATCCATTTCGATCCTATAAAGTATATATATTCTTGATAAGCGTAAAAATCTAAGACGATCTAAAAATGTCCGTCCGTCTGTCTGTTGAAATCACGCTGCAGTATTTAACAATAGAGATATTGAGCTGAAACTTTGCACAGATTCTTTTTTTGTCCATAAGCAGGTTAAGTTCGAAGATGGGTTATATCGGACTATATCTTGACCAATCCACAGATTTAGGGTCTTATTTATTATTATTATTTATTATAATTATAAATAATTATTTATTTATTATCCGATTTGAAATTTGGGACAGTGAGTTTTCTTAGACCCTTCGACATCTTTCTTCAATTTGGCCCTGATCGGTTCAGATTTAGATATAGCTGCCATATAGACTGATTTCTTGAGTTAAGTTAGGCTTTTCGACTTCCGTGGCGAATATGGTTTATTTTTAGATGTACCTTCTAAAAAGGCCAATATTTTGTTATACATATTTCGATATAGCTGCTATAGGGCATAAGGTACGCATTTTCAATAGATTTTGACGAAAGGTAGTTTACATATATACCCGAGGTGGTGGGTATCCAAAGTTCGGCCGGCCGAACTTAACGCCTTCTGACTTGTTTTTTCAGCTTTTAAGATTATATAGGTTTAAATACTCCATATGATTCAAATATAAAATTAACTTCCTTTTTATCGACTCACGACATTCTGATACATCAATTAGATTATAAAATTTGTTGAATTCAGGGCGGGGGTTGAATAGGCGGTGCATGGGGTCATTATTTGCATAATTGGTTGTCTAATAATTTATTTGAAGTAGTTTATAATGACGAATTGTTCTGATTGGAACTTTTACATAAAGTCTGTCTAAAATAAAATCTGTATTTTATCTGTATTCCCAAGATCGTCCATAGATAAGACAGATTCAATTAAGCGGTCATTAAAATAATAACTAGATTGTCATTAAAATAATAACTCATATGCTTACATTTTGTAATGTTTAGTTTCAGTAGATTATTTTTTTACCAGTCAAAAAAACTTAAGATCAAATTGCAGTAAACTTTGATACTCCTTGAGATTGGAAATGCTAATTTTGCCCATGAACATTCCACTAAGGAACAGGGGCAAACTTCTCACCTATCAATGAGTGCAGTCCGATTCAAGTTTAAGCTCAATGATGAGGGTCCTCTTTTTATATCTGAGTTCGAACGGCGTGTCGTAGTGCGATACCTTTTTGAAGAGAAGTTTTACATGGCATAGTACCTCACAAATGTTGCCACCGCTGAAAATTTTTTCTGATGGTCTCGCTATCTTGAGATTATATGACAGAAATAGTTTGACATCGTCCGCCTACATAAGTACTTTAGAGTAGCGTACTACATTCGGCAAGTTATTAATGAACTTAGTAAAAAGTACAGGACCAAGATGGTTCCCGTGTGGAACCCCAGAACTCACGTTAATTTCATTTGACACTGCATTACTAAATTTACCATTTGTGATCTGCCAATAAAGTACGAATTTATCCAATTTAATAACGAAGGACCAAATCCCATGTAATGCAACTTGGTTAATAACAGTCTATGATTTATCTTATCGAATGCATTTCTGAAATCAGTATAAATACAGTCTGTTTGGTATTTCTTTCTAAGTCCATCGTTCACAACCGTTGTGAGCTCTATAATATTCGTGAATGTCTAGCGATGTGTTCGAAAACCATGCTGGTATTTTGATAAAATAGACGATATTTGGAACAGTTTCAGATACATAGTATCTTAGAGTACTATAGAACATTTGTAGCATTTCATCTAAAGAATACATAGAATGGAGAGTATTCCAGTCTATTGAACTCAAAAGTGAATTAAATTTTACGTAATCTTTTTTTGAGAAGCAATATACAGATATATTTTGATATAATTTCCTAGGGCATGTAGAAAAGAATGATAGCGGGATCTGAAGGTTTGTAGTTGGGTGATATTTATCATGAATATCCTCCCAGACAGCCAGGCAACCATTAAATACCTCGAGAACGTATATCTGAACACAAAAACCGACCTCGACTGTCGCAGATATCTCAACGAGATGGCTGAACAGTTCGAAATTCAACTGTTCTGCCGGGCCACAGAGATATCCCAGGAAATTGTAAAGCAGACGAGCTTGCAAGACAAGGAACTTCCTTACACATACCAAGGAAACGGGAATCTTTGGGTATGCCTCTAGCGACATGTAAGCTAAGTTTTCAGGAACAGTCGCGAAGGATAATGAATGATAGATGGTCACAAAGAGGGGGGTGTGCGCATTGTAAAACTATGTGGCCTAATCTAGACTTGAAGAGGTCTACCGCTTTACTGTCACTGGTTAGAACAGACGTCGCAGTCATAGCGTCCGTCTTGACAGGTCACTGCGTAAGCGGAAAACTTGCTGACAGAATGAAGGTTGACGTTAACGACTTTTCCAGAAGCTGTGAGGACATTAAAGAAGAAGAAGAAACTATAGAACACCTTTGTGTGTGCCCCCACTGGCAGTCACAATTAGTTTCACTTTAGGTTCTCATTTCTTTGAGAACCTGTCTGATTTAGTGGATTTGAACATTCCCAAGTTATTGGGTTCTTTAACACGATCTGGATGATTCAACGGAAGGAACTATAAACCGTATTCCTTTTTCCGTTGCTGTGGTATCACAATGGACTTAAATATCTGAGGAAGTCTGATGGCAGACTGTCACTTAAAACTGCCCTTACTTAACCTATTGATCAAATCGATTCATAACTGTATATAGCTCCCATATAAACCGATCTCGGATGATGACTTTTTAAGGCGCTAGCTTAATATCCGATTTGGCTGAAATTTAGCATGGAGTGGTTTGGTTTAACGTCTAACAACTGTGCAAAGTATGTTTCAAATCGGTTCATAACCTGATATAGGTCCCTTTAAAAGCGATCCTGGATCTTAACTTCTTAAGCTTCTTGCGCTCTATAGACGCAATTCTTATTCGATTATTATCCGATTTACACAACGATTTCTGACCTTTAGCATATATGTTAAATATGGTCCAAAGCGATGGATTACCTTATCTAACTCTCATTTAAACAGATTTCTTGAACCACTACAGGGCGCAATTCTATTCCGATTTGGCTTAAATTTTGCATAAACGCAGTGTGGCCCCGATCGAGTCAAAACCTGGTATAGCTCAAATAGCATAGCAATTTTTATCCATTATACTTTGTTTGCCTATAAACAGATATCGACCAAAGAACTTCACTAATCCGATCCATGGTGGAGGCAATATAAGTTTCGTCCCGACCAAACTTTGCACGCTTTTTTACGCTCTTCTTTATGTTGTAATTTCTCATGAATAAAACGTCGTAAGATTCGCGAATATATGTACGTAATGATCTATATTTCAATGGAGGTCAGTGCCAAAAAAATTAAATCTATTATATAACAAGCAAAAGCGTGCAAATTTCCGTCGGGACGAATCTTTGGAACCCAACACCATGGATTCTGCTTAAATATGGGAGCTATATCTGGTTATAGACCGATTTGGACCGTACTTGGCACAGTTGTTGAAAGTCATAACACTGTATGCTAAATTTCAGTCAAATCTGATAAAAAGCACGGCTTGTAAGGGCACAAGAAGTCAAATCGGGAGATTGGTTTATGTGGGAGCTATATCATGTTCTTGATATATTTGGACGGTACTTGACACAGTTGTTGAGAGTCATAAAAGAACACTATATGCAAAATTTTAGACAAATCGGGCAAAAATTGAGGCTTCCAAGGGCTCAAGAAGTCAAATCGGGGAATTGGTTTATATGGGAGCTATATTAGGTATAGACCGATTTAGACCGTACGTGGCACAGTTATTGGAAGATATAACGATTTAACGCCCTTAGATTATTTTTTGCGGGGCTGTGTTAAAGGTCACATCTATACATACCATCATTGAAAAATTTATTCGTGAGATACCGGCCGAAATATTAGAAAGAATGAAAGTGTATACCAAAATTGGATAAGCGGATGGACTATTTGAAGCGCAGTCAACATTTGCATGAAAGAATCTTCAAATATTAAATTATATGGACCGTACTATCGACTCAAATAATGATTTCATGAATATTTCTAAACTTTCTGTGTTTTCTTTGCAAAACTTTCATATGGCTTTTAAAAAAATCAGCCTTTATTTAAAAGTGTAGTAAAATGCTGGTATAAAAATGTATTCCATGGTATCTGATCGCGACAATAAAGGACCCAAATAAATAGGGTCGACTCTCACCTCCCAATAAAAAGAACACCGAACTGTCATGAAAGACGACGGAGAAAATAATGTACTTGATGAAAGGACGTGTCAGAGGGCAATCCCCCTCCACTACCCTACCCAAAAAAGGAGTCAAAAAAAGGAGTTAACAAGTAAAAAGGCGTTAAGTTCGGCCGGGCCGAACTTTGGATACCCACCACGTCGGATATATATGTAAACCATCTTTCATCAAAATCCGGTGAAAATTGCATACCTTATGTCCCATAGCAGTTATTTCGAAATATGTTCCGATTTGGACCAAATACTAATAAGTACATGTCATTGTTCAATTGTGTATAACAAAATATTGGTCTTTTTAGTAGCTATATCTAAAAATAAACCGATCTGAACCATACACGACACGGATGTCGAAAAGCGTAACATAATTCACTGAGTCAAATTTCAGTGAAATCGGATTATAAATGCGCCTTTTATGAGGCAAAGATTTTAAATCGAGATATCGATCTACATGGCAGCTATATCCAAATCCGAACCGATTTGGGCCAAATTGAAGAAGGACGTCGAAGAGCCTAACACAACTCACTGTCTCAAATTTCGGCAAAATCGGACAATAAATGTGCCTTTTATGGCCCTAAAACCTAAAACCGAAAGGTTGGTCTATATGGCAGCTGTATTCAAATCTGGACCGATCTGGGCCAAATTGACGACGGATGTCGAAGGGCCTAACACAACAAACTGTCTCAATTTTCCGCAAAATCTGATGATAAATGTGGCTTTTATGGATCCAAGACCTTAAATCGGAGGATCGGTCCATATGGCAGCTATATCCATATGTGGACCGATCTGGGCCAAATTGACGAAGGATGTCGAAGGGCATAACACAACTTACTGTCCCAAATTTCATCAAAATCGGATAATAAATGTGTCTTTTATTGGTCTAAGACCCGAAATCGGTGGATCGGTCTATATGACACCTACATCCAAATCTGAACCGATCAAAGCTAAAATGAAGAAAGGTGTCAATAGGCCTAAGACAACTCACTGTCCCAAATTTCAGCAAAATCGGATAATAAATATGGTTTTTATGGGCCCAAGACCCTAAATCGGAGGATCGGTCTATATGGCAGCTATATCTAAATCTCTACCGATCTGAGCCAAATTGACGAAGGATGTCGAAGGGCATAACACAACTTACTGTCCCGAATCTCAGCATAATCAGATAATAAATGTGGCTAAGGCCTAAGACCCTAAATCGGCCGATCGGTCTACATGGGGGCTCTATCAAGATATAGTCCAATATAGCCCATCTTCAAACTTAACCTGCTGTTGTACAAACAAGTAAAAAGGCGTTAAGTTCGGCCGGGCCGAACTTTGGATACCCACCACCTCCGGTATATATGTAAACCACCTTTCACAAAAATTCGGTGAAAATTTCATACCTTATGTCCCATATCAGTCCCTAGCTATATCTAAAAATGAACCTATCTGAACTATATACGACACGGATGTCGAAATGCCTAACATAAGTCACTGTGTCAAATTTCAGTGAAATCGGATTATAAATGCGCCTTTTATGGGGCCAAGACTTTAAATCGAGATGTCGGTCTACATGGCAGCTATATCCAAATCTGGACCGATTTGGGCCAAGTTGCACAAAAATGTTGAAGAGCCTAACACAAAGCACTGTCCCAAATTTCGGACAGTAAATGCGTCTTTTATGGCCCCAAAACCTAAAACCTAGATATCGGTCTATATGGCAGCTATATCCAAATCTGGACCGATCTGTGCGATTTTGCAGAAGTGTGTCAAGGGGCTTATCTTAACTCACTGTCTTAAATTTCGGCGACATTGGACTATAAATGAGCATTTTATGGGCCTAAAACCATAAATCAAGAAATCGGTCTATATGGCATCTATATCCAAATCTGAACCGGTCTGGACCAAATTGCAGAAATATGTCGAAGGGCCTAACACAACTCACTGTCCCAAATTTCAGCAAAATCGGACAATAAATGTGGCTTTTATGGGCCTAACAACCTAAACCGGAGGATCGGTCTATATGGCAGCTATATCCAAATCTGGACCGATCTGTGCGATTTTGCAGAAGTATGTCAGGGGGCTTAACTTAACTCACCGTCCTAAATTTCGGCGACATCGGACAATAAATGAGCATTTTATGGGCCTAAAATCATAAATCTAGAAATCGGTCTATATGGCAGCTATATCCAAATCTGAACCGATATGGACCAAATTGCAGAAATATGTCGAAGGGCCTAACACAACTCACTGTCCCAAATTTCAGCAAAATCGGACAATAAATGTGGCTTTTATGGGCCTAAGACCCCAAACCGGAGGATCTGTCTATATTGCAGCTATATCCAAATCTGAACCGATCTGGGCCAAATTAACGAAGGAAGTTGAAAGATCTAACACAACTCGCTGTGCCAAATTTCATCCAAATCGGATAATAAATGTGGCTTTTATGGGCCTTAGACCTTAAATCGGAGAATCGATCTATATGGCAGCTATATCCAAATCTAGACCGATCTGAGCCAAATTAACGAAGAATGTCGAAGGGCCTAACACAACTCACTGCCTCAAATTTCAGCAAAATCGGATAATAAATGTCGGTTTTATGGGCCTAAGACCCTAAATCGGCGGATCGGTCTATATGGGGGCTATATCAAGATATAGTCCAATATAGCCCATCTTCGAACTTAACCTGCTTATGAACAAAAAAAGAATCTGTGCAAAATTTCAGCTCAATATCTCTATTTTTAAAGACTGTAGCGTGATTTCAACAGACAGACGGACAAACGGACAGACGGACGGACATGTCTAGATCGTCTTAGATTTTTACGCTGATCAAGAATATATATACTTTATAGGGTCGGAAATGGATATTTCGATGTGTTGCAAACGGAAAGACAAAATGAATATATCCCCATCCTTCGGTGGTGGGTATAAAAAAGAGTCAGTGCAAAGTTTCAGCTCTATATCTCTATTTTTAAAGACTGTAGCATGATTTCAACAGACAGACGGACGGACATGTCTAGATCGTCTTAGATTTTTACGCTGATCGAGAATATATATACTTTATAGGGTCGGAAATGAAAAAAATGAATATACCCCCATCCTTCGGTGGTGGGTATAAAAATAATATATGAAGTCCGATCAGGATAGATTAGGATAGCAACAAAAGGTCTTTGATAATAGAGTATACTTTTTACCCTCAAATTGGATGTACCAAGTAGTAGCTTTGAAATATGATTTTAAAAATGGATAACCAAAACAAAAAAAGTAATTAGTGTGGATCAAACAAAATCGAGTTTCAGCACCATGCTGATATTATTTCACGGTCCGCCCCTAAACTCCGGCCACGTTCTCCTACTACGGCAATAAGGGGCACAAATAATAGGTATTTGATAGTAGAAAACGAATTTGATATCCAAATTTGAGGCCAAGTGTTTGAGGGTTGTCTGATCCCATCAACTCCCCCTAAACCAGTAGCACTTAGGGCTCAAATAAAAGGAATTTAACAGTGGAGCACGATCCTAATATTTTTTCAGGGCTAAGTGTTTGGGTGGCCGTCCCACCCTATATACACCTCAAATTGGACATAATTGTGGATTATTGCAAAAAGGGGCTCAAAGCTGATATGTATTTTTTGGTCAAGTGTTTCATGAACAACTCATCTCATAAACTCCCCCAGAACCGACTATAGCAATATGTAGATCAAATGTGGTTTTTGGGAGCGGAGAATGAATCTGATATGCACTGTCGGGGCAAAAGGTTTGGCTACCCCAATCCACCAGCAAAACCAAGAGGTTGAAGTAGATCTAATATACAAATTTTAATGGGCGGACCCTCCCTCACCCTATTTTCAAAAACGCCAGATCTCAGAGATAGGTGGGGCGATTCAAGAGCAATTTAGTTTGTTTATAATAAACAACCTGACCCGGGCCCGCTCCGCTGCGCCTTCTTTTACTTTTTATACCCTTCAACATAAGATCCGTCCGTCCGTCCGTCTGTCTGTCGAAAGCACGCTAACTTCCGAAGGAGTAAAGCTAGCCGCTTGAAATTTTGCACAAATACTTCTTATTAGTGTAGGTCGGTTGGTATTGTAAATGCGCCATATCGGTCCATGTTTTGATATAGCTCCCATATAAACCGATCTTGGGTCTTGACTTCTTGAGCCTCTAGAGCGCGCAATTCTTATCCGATTGAAATGAAATTTGCACGACGTGTTTTGTTATGATATCCAACAACTGTGCCAAGTATGGTTCAAATCGGTCGATAACCTGATATAGCTGTCATATAAACCGATCTTGGGTCTTGACTTCTTGAGCCTCTAGAGTTCGCAATTCTTATCCGATTGGAATGAAATTTAGCACGACGTATTTTGTAATGATATCCAACAACTGCGTCAAGTTTGGTTCAAATCGGTCCATAACCTGATATAGCTCCGATATAAACCGATCTTGGGCCTTGACTTCTTGAACCTCTAGTGGGCGCAATTCTTATCCGATTGAAATTCAATTTTGAACGACGTGTTTTGTTATGACTTCCAACAACTTTGACAAGTGTGGTTCAAATCGGTCGATAACCAGATATAGCTGCCATATAAACCGATCTTGGGTCTTGATTTCTTGAGCCTCTAGAGTGCGCAATTCTTATCCGATTGAAATGAAATTTTGAACGACGCGTTTTGTTAAGATATCCAATATCTGTGCCAACTTTGGTTCAAATCGGTTCATAACCTGATATAGCTGCCATATAAAACCGATTTTGGGTCTTGACTTCTTGAGGCTCTAGAGTGCGCAATTCTTATCCGATTGGAATTAAATTTTTCACGACGTGTTTTGTTTTGATATCCAACAACTGTGCCACGTTTGGTTCAAATCGGTCCATAACCTGATATTGCTCCCATATAAGCCGATCTTGGGACTTGACTTCTTGAGCCTCTAGTGGGCGCAATTCTTATCCGATTGAAATGAAATTTTGCACGACGTGTTTTGTTATGACTTCCAACAACTGTGATAAGTTTGGTTCAAATAGGTCGATAACATGATATAGCTGCCATATAAACCAATCTTGGGATTTGACTTCTTGAGCTTCTAGAGTGCTCAATTCTTATCCGATTGGAATGAAATTTTGCACGACGTGTTTCGTTATGATATCCAAAAACTGTGCCAAGTTTGGTTCAAATCGGCTAATAACCTGATATAGCTGCCATATAAACCGATCTTGGGTCTTAACTTCCTGAGCCTCTAGAGTGCGCAATTCTTATCCGATTGAAATTAAATTTTGCACGACGTGTTTTGTTATGATATCCTACAACTGTGCCGAGTATGGTTCAAATCGGTCGATAACCTGATATAGCTGCCATATAAACCGATCTTGGGTCTTGATTTCTTGAGCCTCTAGAGTGCGCAATTCTTATCCGATTGGAATGAAATTTAGCACGACGTGTTTTGTAATGATATCCAAAAACTGCGTCATGTTTGGTTAAAATCGGTCAATAACATGATATAGCTGCCATATAAACCAATCTTGGGTCTTGAAAAATTGAGCCTCTAGAGTGCGCAAGTTTTATCCGATTGGAATGAAATTTTGCACGACGTGTTTTGTTATGATATCCAACAACTGTGCCAAGTATGGTTCAAATCGGTTTGTAACCTGATATAGCTGCCATATAAACCGATCTTGGGTCTTGACTTCCTGAGCCTCTAGAGTGCGCAATTCTTATCCGATTTGAATGAAATTTTGCACGACATGTTTTGCTATGATACTCAACAAATGTGCCAAGTATGGTTCAAGTCCGACCATCTTTTGATATTGCTGCCATATAAACCGATCTTGGGTCTTGACTTCTTGAGCATCTAGAGTGCGCAAGTCTTATCCGATTGGAATGAAATTTTGCACGACGTGTTTTGTTATGATATCCAACAACTGTGCCAAGTATGGTTCAAATCGGTCCATAACCTGATATAGCTGCCATATAAACCGATCTTGGGTCTTGACTTCTTGAGCCTCTAGAGTGCGCAATTCTTATCCGATTGAAATGAAATTTTGCACGACGTGTTTTGATATGATATTCAACAAATGTGCGAAGTATGGTTCAAATCGATCCATAACCTGATATAGCTGCCATATAAACCGATCTTGGGTCTTTACTTCTTGAGCTTCTATAAGGCGCAATTCCTATCCGATTGGAATGAAATTTTGCACGACGTGTTTTGTTATGATATCCAACAACTGTGCCAAGTATGGTTCAAATCGGTTCATAACCTGATATAGCTGCCTGATAAACCGATCTTGGGTCTTGACTTCTTGAGCCTCAGAGGGCGCAATTCTTATCCGATTGGAATGAAATTTTACACGACGTGTTTTGTAATGATATCCAACAACCGTGCCAAGTATGGTTCGAATCGGTTCAAAACCTGATATAGCTGCCATATAAACCGATCTTGGGTCTTTAGTTCTTGAGCTTCTAGAAGGCGCAATTCCTATCCGATTTGGCTGCAATTTTCTTTCAACAACTGTGTCAAGTATGGTTAAAATCGGTTCATAACTTGATATAGCAGTCATATAAACCGATCTGGGATCTTGACTTCTTGAGCCTCTAGAGGTCGCAATTATTATCCGATTTGCCGATTTTGTACGACGGATCCTCTCATGACCATCAACATACGTGTTTATTATTGTCTGAATCGGTCTATAGCCCGATACAGCTACCATAAAAATCGAACTCTCTATTTTATTTCTTGAGCCCCCAAAGGGCGCAATTCTTATTCGAATTGGCTGACATTTTACACAGGTCTCCAACATGTAATTTAATTGTGGTGCAAACCGGACCATATCTTGATATCGCTCTAATAGCAGAGAAAATATTTTCTTATATCCTTTTTTGCCTAAAAAGAAATGCCGTAAAAAGAACTCGACAATTGCGACCCATGGTGGAGGGTATATAAGTTTCGGCCCTGCCGAACTTATCACGCTTTTACTTGTTATGGAATAAAAGTTTGCGTGAAATATTTATTTTCGAAGATCTTTTAGTGAAATACCATGCTAACTTGGCTAAGAGTTTAACAATATAATTGCCTTTATCTGAATCCAATATGATCTTTATTGGTCTACGAATTTAAGTTTGGATGTAAGGTGTAATCCATTCTTAAAATACTTCATTTCAACCCAATATTCTCATGACGTCTGATTTAGTGGTGTTTTCGGGGGAGAGGTGGTCCCCCAGATACTTGGCCCTGAAAAATATCAGCATCGTGCTCTTCTCTCAAATACCATATTGCCATTGGCTTAAGAAGAGTTTACAGGATGAGGCGTCCCCAAAACACATGGCCCCAAAATAGGATATCAAATTCGTTTTCTAATCGCGAATACCTTTCATTTGAGCCACATATTGGCATGGTCGAAAAATCTTTTCCCTTTGGGGGAACGTGCTCTATTCTCATATTAGCCTCAAAATTGGATATCAAATTCGTTTTCAAATCTCATTTAAACACCTTATTGCAAAAGTCAGCAAATATTTCCGGTTTGGGGTATTGGCCCTAAAAACTATAAATATTTAGTACCACGCTCTTTAAGACCCAAATTGTCTTGGTGAGCAAATACGTCTTATTGGGGGTTGTTATGGTGGTGGGACGTCCGCTAGACTGTTGGTTCCTAATGTTGATATCAGATACGTGGTCTACGCCCACAAAACTTTAATTTAAGCCCCATATTTCCATAGTCGGCAAATATGATCGGCTTGGGGGGTGTTTTAGGGGATGGGCGGCCACTCATTGAGTTGGCCTTGAAAATGTATATCGGATTCGTGTTCCACTTTAAAACCCCTTTTATATGAGCCTAATATTGCAATAGTCAGAAAATACTTACTATTTGGGTGGTGTTGTGGGGAAGGCGTGGCCCCCCATAGATACTTTTCCCAAATATTTATCAAAGTCATGCTTTACTCCCAAAGACCTTTCATATGAGTCCCATATTGCTATGGTCGTAAATTCGACCCCTTTGAGGATGTTCTTGGTGAGAGGCGGCCCCCCAAACACTTGGTCCCATATTTGGATATCAGATTCGTATTCTACATTCAAATACCTTTTTCTTAAGCCCCATATTCCCATGGTCAGTAAATAAGTCCAGTTTGGGGGTTGTTTTGGGGAAGGGGTGGACCCCCAGAAACGTGGTCCCACATTTAAATATCAGATTCGTATTCTACTTTCAAATACCTTTTATTTGAGTCCCATATTGCCATGGTCGGCAAATATGTCCGATTTAGGGGTGTTTTGGGGCTTGGGGTGGTCCCGCTACCAGTTGGTCCGACAATTGGATATCAGATACATTTTCTTATCCTAAATATCTTTCATTTGAGTTCCATATTATCGTGATTGGCCTAAATATATGTTTGGTAGGTTTTAGGGTGGGGCAGCCCCCCTAGGTACCCCATCCGAAATTTGGATACCAAATTTTTATTGTTAGAGTACTATATGAAAGCACACAAAATTTCGCTTAAATCGCACCACCCATCTCCGAGATCTGGCGTTTCTGAAAATATGGGTTAGGGGGAGGGTCCGCCCACCCTGCAGATTTTAAAAAAATGTAGTACCCTTTTTTCACGATGGGATCATTATGCACCATCAGTGAAAATTTCAAGAAAATCGATTCAGCCGTTTCTGAGTCTATAAGGAACACACAACCATACAAACAAATAAACAAACCTACAAACAAACACAAATTGATTTTTATACCCTCCACCATAGGATGGGGGGATACTAATTTCGTCATTCTGTTTGCAACTACTCGAAATATTCGTCTGAGACCCCATAAAGTATATATATTTTTGATCGTCGCGACATTTAATGTCGATCTAGCCAAGTCCGTCCGTCCGTCCGTCCGTCCGTCTGTCTGTCGAAAGCACGCTAAATTCCGAACGAGTAAAGCTAGCCTCTTGAAATTTTGAACAAATATGGTAGCTATATCAGTTTATGAACCGATTTGAAACTTATTTGACACAGTTGTTGGATATCATAACAAAATACTTCGTACAAAATTTCATTCTAATCTTATAAGAATTGCGCACTCTAGAGGCTCAAGAAGTCAAGACCAAAGATCGGTTTATATGACAGCTATATCAGGTTATGGACCGATTTGAAGCATACATGGCACAGTTGTTGGATATCATAACAAAACACGTCGTGCAAAATTTCATTCCAATCGGATAAGAATTGCGCACTCTAAGGCTCAAGAAGTCAAGACATAAGATCGGTTTATATGGCAGCTATATCAAAACGTGGACCGATAAGGCCCATTTACAATACCAACCGACCTACACTAGTATTTGTGCAAAATTTCAAGCGGCTAGCTTTTGGCGGGTTTTTGGGGTGGTGTGACGGAGCGGGCCAACTTTGGAAACCAATTTTTGTTTTTAGGTTACTATAAAAGTGCAAACTAAATTTTGCTTAAATCGCCCCAACCTTATCAGAGATCTGGCGCTTCTAAAAATTAGGGTAAGGGGAGGGTCCGCACCCCCTTTAGATATCACCACGGGACCTTGCTTCACCGTCTGAGAAATTATTAAGAAAGTCGGCAGTTGGGGCATTATACAAGCTTTGATATTGGTCGAATTCTTCGATCACATCTAAATGTGATCAACGTGGTTAAATACGTGAATGGAAATGAGCAGTTGCGATAATAGTTGGTTGCGATCATAAAGTTAAATCTGTACAATTTAAACCAATTAAGTGATTCGGGTTTGTTTGTCTTACGGTACGAAAAACGCTAGTTGCTTCAAATACTGAATTCGAGATTGTTAAACCAGCAGTGGTTTCAGGCCTACTAGTCCCTGCCCTTCAACTCTGAGTTTTACAAAATTCTGTGTCCATGTATTGTCTCTGCTATTAGTATTAAAAGTTTAAGTGCGTACATTGTTCCCACACACAAATAACGTATACACACGAACACGTGAGTCGCATTCACACATGCACGGATACTGCCATTCTTCACACAAGAACAGTGACATTTTTATGATACAGTTTCGTGTGTTCCTCTTTTGTTTCGTTGGCTTTTTATGTCAAGTGCTTTGGTACGTCTTTCCGTTTCCTCTTTTTTATGATTTCATCCATGGCAGTGTTTTGCAGCAAAAGCAGTAGCAATAGCATAAATAAGTGTCTATGTAGGAGTGTGAATATGGCTTTCTAAATTGAAATGAATTATTGTTGAAACACTTTTAGATTAGGTTTATCTCTTGCTCTACTGATGAAGACAAAGGAGCGGGCAACCGCACAATAATAACCAAAGTCAAAATGTTACCAGCATTACATGCTTCATTCTCTCTCTCTCTCTCTCTCTGATACACACACAATATACATACATATCCACACAAAGTCACACATATATAGCACTACGAACAATTCATATTAAAATGAAGCATTTTTCTTCCTTCACACATAAACTTGATTTATATTTAAATTGTAATAAAACGAAGGACAAAAAACGGAATGTACCTACTTTTTTAACTGTTTTCTAAGCCAGTCTAAATAGAATGTGGCAGCAATAAAGTCTTTGTCTCAGAAATTTCAACACCGCTTTATGATGGTGGTGGCATCATTCAAGGCAATAAATAGGCGTTGGAGTGGAAAAGCGCTCGTGATTTGATTTTTATATTTTTGTTTGTGTTCTCCCACATAATTCTGTCATGACAACTGGCATTTTAAATAAAAGTTGTGAAACTTCTCAGACGGCAGAGTGTGTATTTTATTTTATTTTCATATCGTTGGAAGATTGTTTTGCGAGCCTTTGATATGAACAAGGTTGTGACTTTAAAATTCAATTGAATTTGGAAAGCTAAAATGATCCAATGCTAATCTAGGCTAATGGGAATTTAATGTCGCAACGGAAAGGTGATAAAGGAAGACCATGTCGATTATAAAAGCGATTCGTATCACTAAAAAATGTCGCTTCCATGAGCTATTGCATTACAAAGGTATTTTTATACCCTCCACCATAAGATGGGGGGTATACTAATTTCGTAATTCTGTTTGTAACTACTCGAAATATTCCTCTGAGACCCCATAAAGTATATATATTCTTGATCGTCGTGACATTTTATGTCGTTCTAGCCATGTCCGTCCGTCTGTCCGTCCGTCCGTCTGTCTGTCGAAAGCACGCTAACTTCCGAAGGAGTAAAGCTAGCCGCTTGAAATTTTGCACAAATACTTCTTATTAGTGTAGGTCGGTTGGTATTGTAAATGGGCCATATCGGTCCATGTTTTGATATAGCTGCCATATAAACCGATCTTGGGTCTTGACTTCTTGAGCCTCTAGAGTGCGCAATTCTTATCCGATTGGCATGAAATTTTGCACGACGTGTTTTGTTATGATATCCAACAACTGTGCCAAATATGGTTCAAATCGGTCCATAACCTGATATAGCTGTCATATAAACCGATCTTGGGTCTTGACTTCGTGAGCATCTAGAGTGCGCAATTCTTATCCGATTGGCATGAAATTTTGCACGACGTGTTTTATTATGATATCCATTACCTGTGTTAAGTATGGTCCAAATCGCTCCATAACCTGATATAGCTGCCATATAAACCGATCTTGGGTCTTGACTTCTTGAGCATCTAGAGTGCGCAATTCTTATCCGATTGGGATGAAATTTTGCACGACGTGTTTTGTTATGATATCCAACAACTGTGCCAAGTATGGTTCAAATCGGTTTATAACCTGATTTAGCTGCCATATAAACCGATCTTGGGTCTTGACTTCTTGAGCCTCTAGAGTGCGCAATTCTTATCCGATTGCGATGAAATCTTTCACGACGAGTTTTGTTATGATATTCAACAACTGTGCCAAGTGTAGTTCAAATCGGTTCATAACCTGATATAGCTGACATATAAACCGATCTGGGATCTTGACTTCTTGAGCCTCTAGAGGTCGCAATTATTATCCGATTTGCTTGAAATTTTGTACTACGGATCCTCTCATGACCATCAACATACGTGTTTATTATCATCTGAATCGGTTTATAGCCCGATATAGCTCCCATATAAATCGATCTCTCTATTTTAGTTCTTGAGCCCCCAAAAGGGCGCAATTCTTATTCGAATTGGCTGACATTTCACACAGGACTCCAACATATAATTTAATTGTGGTGCTAACCGCACCATATCTTGATATCGCTCTAACAGCAGAGCAAACCTTTTCTTATATCCTTTTTTGCCTAAGAAGAGATGCCGGGAAAAGAACTTGACAAATGCGATCCATGGTGGAGGGTATATAAGATTCGGCCCGACCGAACTTAGCACGCTTTTACTTGTTTTGTGATAAGAATTTCTTTCAAAACCCATAAATAAATTTTTAAAAACTGAACAAATTTGTACTTAATTTAAATAAAACATAATAAAACGTTTACATTGATCCAATCTATTGACTATCCAAAAATTTACTTTATTTTTATATACCCTCCCCCATTAGATGGGGGGTATACTAATTTCGTCATTCTGTGTGTAACTACTCGAAATATTCGTCTGAGACCCCATAAAGTATATATATTCTTGATCGTCGCGACATTTTATGTCGATCTAGCCATTTCCGTCCGTCTGTCCGTCCGTCCGTCCGTCCGTCTGTCTCTCGAAAGCACGCTAACTTCCGAAGGAGTAAAGCTAGCCGCTTGAAATTTTGCACAAATACTTCTTATTAGTGTAGGTCGGTTGGTATTGTAAATGGGGCATATCGGTCCATGTTTTGATATAGCTGCTATATAAACCGATCTTGGATCTTGACTTCTTGAGCCTCTAGAGTGCGCAGTTCTTATCCGATTGGAATGAAATTTTGCACGACGTGTTTTGTTATGATATGCAATAACTGTGCCAAGTATGGTTCAAATCGATCCATAACCTGATATAGCTGCCATATAAACCGATCTTGGGTCTTGACTTCTTGAGCCTCTAGAGTGCGCAATTCTATTCCGATTGAAATGAAATTTTGCACGACGTGTGTTGTTATAATATCCAACAACTGTGCCAAGTATTGTTCAAATCGGTTCATAACCTGATATAGCTGCCATATAAACCGATCTTGGGTCTTGACTTCTTGAGCCTCTAGATGACCCAATTCTTATCCGATTCGAATGCATTTTTGCACTTTTGCTTTGTTATGATATGCAACAACTGTGCCAAGTGTGGTTCAAATCGGTTCATAACCTGATATAGCTGTCATATAAACAGATCTGGGGACTTAACTTCTTGAGCCTCTAGAGGTCGCAATTATTATCCGATTTGCCTGAAATTTTGTACGACGGATTTCTCATGACCATCAACATACGTGTTTATTACGGTCTGAATCGGTCTATAGCCCGATACAGCTCCCATATAAATCGATCTCTCTATTTTACTTCTTGAGCCCCCAAAGGGCGCAATTCTTATTCGAATTGGCTGAAATTTTATACCGGACCATATCTTGATATCGCTCTAATAGCAGAGAAAATCTTTTCTTATATACTTTTTTGCCTAAGAAGAGATGCCGGGAGATGAACTCGACAAATGCGATCTATGGTGGAGGGTATGTAAGATTCGGCCCGGCCGAACTTAGCACGCTTTTACTTGTTTTAATTAAACATTATAGACCCATTGTTAAAAGAAAAATATATTTAAGCAGTTAGTATAACTGAGGTGTTTACTGACTAGATTGCAATTGTGATTATTTTCTTTGAATACTATTTAAATCGAAAATAACTTCATTATGTAGGCAATTTAGGTGAGTTCAAGCTGATCAAAAATGGATTATTATTTGCCTTTCATTCGAACACCTTTGAATGATCGAGAAGAAGGAGAAAACTAACATATCCGTAATCAATTTTACTCGTTATTGAATCTGCAACTTTATCCGACACTCCGATTTATCAGTCAGATAACAGTGTTTCGGGATGGAGATATTCGGACATTTGTTTATGTAAAATCTTTTCGAAAACTTTTGCACAATAGTAATTATTTTTGATCGTTTCCAAATAGTCGGATATTTACTAAAGATTTAAATTGAATTAAAGAGATGAGTAAATTAAGGTAATTGGTAAGGAAGTATTATTTTAATAAATTTTGGGTCAATACCATCACGACCAATTGCATTAGATTTCACTGACATAAGACCAAGTAAAACTTCATAGTGCGATACACATCTAAACTCAAAACAGACAAAATTTGTGTTGCCCACTACCCTGTTAGTAATTTGATAGAAAGTGGTGTCTATATTCAATGTCGGATTATCAACAAAAGATTTATTCAATTCGTTTACATCCAAACACTTTATTTAAGCCCAATATTGCGATCGTCAGTAAATAATTGCTGTCTGTAAGGAAGACCTCAAAATTGGTCTCAAAATGGGTATACATTTCTTGCTCTACTCCCCAATACCTTTAAGTTGAGCCCCACATTGACATGGTCGGTAAATATGTCCGATTTAGGAGTATTTTGGGGAGTGAGATGGTTCTCCAAACGCGTAGCTCTGAAAATAAATCAGTACCGTGCTCTACTCTCAAATAACATTTATTTGAACTCCATTTTGCTATTGGTCAAAAAATTGAATATTCGTTTTCTAAACTCAAATACCTTTCATTCAAACCCATCATTTTTCGGCAAATATGTCCGGTTTGGGGTATGGACCCTAAAAATAATCAATATCGAGCTCCACTCTCTTTAAAACCCAAATTGTCATCGTGAGCAAATACGTACTATTTCGGGGTTGTTATGGGGGTGGGACATCCCCTAGACAGTTGGTCCCGAATGTTGATATCAGATGACCACGAATCTCCCATTTACCTTTCATTTGAGCCCCATATTTCTAAGTCAGCAAACAAGACCGGTTTGGATATGGGGCTGCTTTTCAGAGATTCGGCCCTGAAAATACATATCAGATTTGTGTTCTATTCTAAAATACCTTTTTATTGAGCCCCATATTGCAATGGTCAGCAAAAACGTCCTATTTGGGTGGTGTAATGGTTATGGGATAGCCCCATAGACACTTTTTACCGAATATCGATATCATATTCGTGCTTTACTCTCAAGGACCTTTCGTTTGAGACCCATATTGCAATGGTCGTAAATTTGTCCTCTTTGAGTGGAGTTTCTGGAGAGGGGCGGCCCCGCAGAAGCTTGGGGCCGATATCATTTGGATACCAGATTTGTATTCTACTTGCAAATACCTCGTTTTAATCACAAAACCCATCTCAAACCCAAAAAAATTAAGTACCTAACTTTTACCACAGGATCATTATGCACCATCTCCATAACTTTCAAGAAAATCGGTTCGGCATTTTTGAGTCAATGCGGAACACACAAACAAATAAACCGACGTACAAACACAAATTCATGTTATACCCTCCACCATGGGAATTTCTTCATTCTGTTTGTAACTACTCGAAATATTCGTCTGAGACCCCATAAAGTACATATATTCTTGATCGTCGCGACATTTTATGCCGATCTAGCAATGTCCGTCCGTCTATCTGTCGAAAGCACGCTAACTTCCGAAGGAGTAAAGCTAGCCACTTGAAATTTTGCACAACTACTTCTTATTAGTGTAGGTCGGACGGTATTGTAAATGGGCCATACCGGTCCATGTTTTGATATAGCTGCCATATAAACCGATCTTGGGTCTTGACTTCTTGGGCCTCTAGAGTGCGCGATTCTTATCCGATTGGGCTGAAATTTCGCACGACGTGTTTTGTTATGATATCCAATAACTGTGCCATGTATGGTTCAAATCGGTTTATAACCTGATATAGCTGTCATATAAACAGATCTGGGTACTTGACTTCTTGAGCTTCTAGAGGACGCAATTCCTATCCGATTTTGCTGAAATTTTGCATGGCGTATTTTATTCTTACTTTCAACAACTCTGTCAAATAAGGTTCAAATCGGTTAATAACCTGATATAGCTGCCATTTAAACCGATCTGGGATCTTGAATCTAGAGGTCGCAATTATTATACGATTTGCCTGAAATTTTGTACGACGGAGCCTATCATGGCCATCAGCATACGTGTTTATTATGGTCTGAATCGGTCTATAGCCCGATCTCTCGATCTTTCTATTTTACTTCTTGATCCCCAAAGGGCGCAATTCTTTTTGGAATTGGCTGACATTTTATACAGGTCTCCAACATATAATAAAATTGTGGTCCAAACCGGACTATATCTTGATATCGCTCTAACAGCAGAGCAAATCTTTTCTTATATCCTTTTGTGCCTAAGAAGAGATGCCGGGAAAAGAACTCGACAAATGCGATCCATGGTGGAGGGTTTATAAGATTAGGCCATGCCGAACTTAGCACGCTTTTACTTGTTATTTTTATATATGAGAGTAGCTGTACAGGGCCCCCTCCGCTGCGCCTTCTTCCATTAACTTATTGTAACTGAGCCCTATACTGGCACGGTTGAGGAAAAGTTCTGTTTGGGGGTGCTGGTACGGCCTTTCCGATTTTTTGCCCCAATGTGGATATCATATTAGTGTTCTACTCCCAAATTTCTTTCCTTTGAGCCTTATATTGCAATCATCGGTAAATATGGCAAGTATGGGGGTGAGGTGGACCCAAATGTATCAGATTTTTCCTCTGGTCTCAAATACTTTTCATTTGAGCCTAATATTATCATTATTGTTTAAAATTTCCATTTGGCGTGCTTTGGAAGTGGGGCGGCTCCCCAGACATCCCACTTTAGATAAGTATACCAAATTTCTGTTTTTGGGTTATTATAAACAAACTAAATTGCGCCTAAATCGCTCTGCTCATCTCCGAGGTCTGGCGTTTTTGAAAATAGGGTAACGGGAGGGTCCGCCCATTAAAGTTTGGATGTTAGATCTACTTCATTCTCTTGGTTTTGGTAAATTGGAGCAGCCTAAATCTTTGCTCCGAATGTGGATATCAGATTCATACTCTACTCTCAAAAAACACATTCGAGCTACATATTGCTATAGTCGGTAGGGGAAGTTTATGAAATGAATTGTCCCCGAAACAATTGACCATAAAACAGATATCAGATTTGAGCCCCTTTTGCCATAATCCACAAATATGTCCAGTTTGAGGTGTATGTAGGGTGGGATGGCCACCCACACACTTAGCCCTGAAAAAATATCAGACTCGTGCTCTACTGTTAAATTCCATTTGTTTGAGTCGTAATTTCAATTGGTTTAGGGGGAATTTATGGGTAGAGACGACCCTCAAACACCAGGGCTCAAAATTGGATAACAAATTCGGTTTCTTATATCAAATACTTATTATTTGTGCCCCTTATTGCCATAGAAGGCAAACGTGGCCGGTTTGAAGGGAGTTTAGGGGGCGGACCTTGAAATAATATCAGCATCGCGCTAGAGCACAATTTTGTTTAAGCCCCATAATGTCAGGCACTTTGAAGGTGGCGATTATCCACGCTAATTAATTTTTTTATTGGTTATCTGCATTCAAAATCATATTTCAAAGCTACCATTTTGGATGCCACATTTTTAAAGATCTGCAGGTCCCAATTTGCGGGTAATACTACCAAGGACCTTTCATTTCTGCCCTTTTCTATCCTGATTAGCCTTCATTTATTATCCAAATTATCCAAAATAAGGAATATTTTTGACAGGACGTCATTTATTTGAATACAATATATTCTCCGTCGTCCTACATGACAGTTTGGGGTTTTTTGGGGTTAGAAAGGCCCCGTAGACTACTTGGACCAAATTCTTATAACAGATGTGTAATCAACTTTCAAACACCTTTCATTTGATACCCATATTGTCCCAATCGGTAAATATGTCCTGTTGAGAACTTTTAGGTGGTGGGGGGCGCTTCAGACATCAAAGAATAAATTTTTTTATCAGCTTTTTAGAATGCTTTTAAATACCTTTCATTTAATGTCAATTTTGTCCCAATCGGTAACCATGTTCTGACGGGGGTTTTGGGGAGGCAAGGAATACACCGAGGAATACATTTTTATGTTAGATTTGTACTATCTTTAAAATAACTTTCATTTGATACCCATATTGCCCAAAACTGTTAGAGTGTCCCGTTGGGTTGTGTTTTTGTGATGGCGGTCCTCCATTAGATGGGCTTCTTGGGAGTGGGTGATGGTCTCAACGTCTGCGCCTGTTCTTAAGTCTGCATTGAGTTTTCCGTCACTGCACTGCCTGATGTTTTAATATTAGGAACTTTGCATAGTCTTCCGAATCTTGAGAAAGTCGGTAATGGTTCCTTTGTCGGGTCCCTGTTCATTAGGCTGTATTGAGTTTACGGTCCCTGCACTGCCTGATGTTCCAATATTAGGATATTTGCATATACTAGTCTTCCAAATCTTGGGTAAATGGGTTTCTTGGGAGTAGGTTATAGTCTCATCGTCGGCTCCCTGTACGTTAGGCGGCATTGAGTTCTCTGTCACTGCACTGCCTGATGTTTCAGCATTAGGATCTTTATTCATCCTAGTCTTCTTAATCTCGAGAAATTCGGTGATAGTTCCGTCGTCGGGGCCTGTTCGTTAGGCGGCATTGAGTTCTCTGTCACTGCACTGCCTGATGTTTTACTATTAGGATCTTCGGTTATTGTAGTCTTCCCAATATTGAGAGAGTCGGTGATAGTCTCGTCGTCAGCCCTCTGTCCGTTAGGCGTTATTAAGTGTGCCGTCACTGCACCGCGTGACGGCTCAATATGAGGATCTCGAAAAAGACGGTCATTGCTCCGTAGTACGCCATGCCTTTAGTATTATCCAAACCTGTCATGGAGACTTGATCAATGCCCACCACAAAGAGAGTTCCTTCCTCCTTCTCCTCCCTGTGGAAGACCTCCCATTTTTCAACGGCCAATTCTTGGATTTGCTTGTTTAAGACTTCCATCATGCGTTCCGTCGCGATTTCGCCGCCCACATCCTTGATGAAAACCCTCGCCTTTGTGAGCTGTGGGATGTCCATCTATCTCACAATGTCGAGCTTTGCGCCCCAGAGAGTGTGGATACTTCCAACGACCTTTTTGACGCTATCCATACATTCCGCTGACGCATAGTGCAGCGTAAAAATGTCCCCTCTATAATCACAGCTCATAATTCGTATCCAGCACTTTCGCCCGATTCCGATGCCTGTACATACTCCTCTGTTTCCTTCGTCGTGCCCCAGATTGCTTTCCCGTCTGCTTGTATGCTTAGCAAAGCCATCGCTTACTTCTGCCGTCATTCCGCTGCCTCATTTCTCGAATCGATGTTGAGTCTTTGGAGTCCATCTTTAGCCTACTCCAAAGGATTTGAAATTTTTCGTTATAGGTAGTACCTATAACGAAAAATTGCCGCATTTGGAGTGAAGAGCAACCAGAAGCCGTTCAAGAACTGCCCATGCATCCCGAAAAATGCACTGTTTGGTGTGGTTTGTACGCTGGTGGAATCATTGAACCGTATTTTTTCAAAGATGCTGTTGGACGCAACGTTACGGTGAATGAACACATTTCGAACCGAACACTGATTTTGGTAATAAAATTCAATGATTTGCAAGCGTTGCTCGTTAGTAAGTCTATTCATGATGAAATGTCAAAGCATACTGAGCATCTTTCTCTTTGACACCATGTCTGAAATCCCACGTGATCTGTCAAATACTAATGCATGAAAATCCTAACCTCAAAAAAATCACCCTTTACCATGCTACAAAAATAGTATATCGCTTGACTACCAGTTTAACAATATAAGTGCCTTTATTTGAATCCCATATGATCTTTATTGCTCTACGAATTTAAGTTTGGATGTAAATACTTAAAATACTTCATTTCAGCCCGATATTCTCATGATGTCTGATTTAGTGGTGTTTTCGAGGGAGAGGTGGTCCCCCAGATACTTGGACCTGAAAAAAATATCAGCATCGTGCTCTTCTCTCAAATACCATTTATTTAAACCCCATATTGCCATTGGCTTAAGAGGAGTTCACAGGATGAGGCGTTCCCCAAACACATGGCCCCAAAATTGGTTATCAAATTCGTTTTCTAATCTCAAATACCTTTCATTTGAGCCACATATTGACATGGTCGAAATATTTTTTCCCTTTGGGCGTGTTTTGGGAAAGGGGTGATGCCCTAAATACATGGTCCTACATTTGGATATCAAATTCGTATTCTACTTCCAAATACCTTTATTTGAGCCCCATTTTGCGATTGTTAGTAAAAAATTGCTGTTTGTGGGGTATTGGTCCCAGAAAATTGGTCCAGAAAGTGGGTATCAATTCTTGCTCTACCCCCACATACCTTTCATTTAAGCCCCACATTGTCATGGTCGGTAAATATGCCCGATTTAGGGGTGTTTTTGGTGACTGCGGTGGTCCCCCAAATTCTAAGCCCTGAAAATATATCAGCAACGTGCTCTATTCTCATATATCTATATATCATTTATTTGAACCGCATATTGCCATTGCCCTCAAAATTGGATATCAAATTCGTTTTCTGATCTTATTTAAACTCCTTATTGCAAAAGTCAGCAAATATGTCCGGTTTGGGGTATTGGCCCTAAAAACTATGAATATTTAGTTCCACTATGTCCGGTTTGGGGTATTGGCCCTAAAAACTATGAATATTTAGTTCCAAATTGTCTTGGTGAGCAAATATGTCCTATTTGGGGGTTGTTATGGTGGTGGGACGTCCGCTAGACAGTTGGCCCCTAATGTTGATATCAGATATGTGGTCTACTCCCACATACCTTTAATTTGAGCCCCATATTTCCATAGTCGGCAAACATGACCGGCTTGGGGGTGTTTTGAGGAATGGGCGGGCACTCAGTGAGTTGGCCTTGAAAAAATATAAAGGATTCGTGTTCTACTCTAAAAACCCTCTTATTTGAGCCTCATATTGCAAAAGTCAGCAAATACTTCCTAGTTGGGTGGGGTTGGGGTGGTGGGGTTGCCTCATAAACATTTTTCCCGAATATTGATATCAGATTCGTGCTTTACTTCCAAAGACCTTTCATTTGAGTCCCATATTGCTATGGTCGTAAATTTTTCCCCTTTGGGGGATATTTTTAGGGAGAGGCGGCCCCACAAACACTTGGTCCCATATTTTGATATCAGATTCTATTTAATTCTATACTCAAATACTTTTTATTTAAGCCCCATATTCCCATGGTCAGTAAATAAGTCCTGTTTGGGGGTGTTTTGGGGAAGGGGTGGGCCCCCAGAAACGTGATCCCACATTTGGATATCAGATTCGTATTCTACTCGCAAATACCTTTCATTTGAGTCCCATATTGCTATGGTCGGTAAAAACGTCCGATTTGGGGGTGTTTTGGGGTTGGGGTGGTCCCCCTAGTACTTGGTCCGACAATTGGATATCAGATACGTTTTCTTGTCCTAAATACCTTTCATTTGAGTCCCATATTATCGTGATTGGTCCAAATATATGTTTGATAGGTTTTAGGGTGGGGCGGCCCCCCTAGGTACCCCATCCGAAATTTGGATACCAAATTTTTATTTTTAGGGTACCATATGAGACTATTGACTCTGATCGGTTCAGATTTGGATATAGCTGCCATATAGAGCGATCTCTCGATTTAAGGTTTTTGGCCCATGACATCTCTGTGGTATATTAGGCTTTTCGACATCTCTGTCGTATATGGTTCAGATCGGTTTATTTTTAGATATAGCTGCTTGAAAGACCAATATTTTGTTATACACATTTAAACAATAACTTGTACTTATTAGTATTTGGTCCAAATCGGAACATATTTCGATATAACTGCTATGGGACATAAGGTGTGCAATTTTCACCCGATTTTGATGGAAGGTGGTATACATATATACCCGAGGTGGTTAAGTTCGGTCCGGCCGAACTTAACGGCTTTTTATAACCTCCACCATAAGATGGGGGGTATACTAATTTCGTCATTCTGTTTGTAACTACTCGAAATATTCGTCTGAGACCCCATAAAGTATATATATTCTTGATCGTCGTGACATTTAATGTCGATCTAGCCATGTCCGTCCGTCTGTACGTCCGTCCGTCCGTCTGTCTGTCGAAAGCACGCTAACTTCCGAAGGAGTAAAGCTAGCTGCTTGAAATTTTGCACAAATACTTCTTATTAGTGTATGTCGGTTGGTTTTGTAAATGGGCCATATCGGTCCATGTTTTGATATAGCTGCCATATAAACCGATCTTGGGTCTTGACTTCTTGAGCCTCTAGAGTGCGCAATTCTTATCCGATTAAAATGAAATTTTGTACGGCGTGTTTTTTTATGATATCCAACAACTGTGCCAAGTATTGTTCCAATCAGCTCATAACCTGATATAGCTGCCATATAAACAGATCTTGGGTCTTGACTTCTTGAGCCTCTAGAGGGCGCAATTCTTATCCGATTGAAATGGAATTTCGCACGACGTGTTTTGTTATGATATCCAACAACTGTGCCAAGTATTGTTCAAATCGGTTCATAACCTGATATAGCTGCCATATAAACCGATCTTGGGTCTTGACTTCTTGAGCCTCTAGAGTGCGCAATTCTTATCCGATTGAAATGAAATTTTGCACGACGTGTTTTGTTATTATATCCAACAACTGTGCCAAGTATGGTTTAAATCGGTTCATAACCTGATATAGCTGCCATATAAACCGATCTTGGGTCTTGACTTCTTGAGCCTCTAGAGGGCGTAATTCTTATCCGATTGAAATGGAATTTCGCACGACGTGTTTTGTTATGATACCCAACAACTGTGCCAAGTATGGTTTAAATCGGTCCATAACATCATATAGCTGCCATATAAACCGATCTTGGGACTTCTTGAGCCTCTAGAGTGCGCAATTCTTATCCGATTGGAATGAATTTTTGGCACCAAGTATTTCGCTATGATATCCAACAACTGTGCCAAGTATGGTTGAAATCGCTCCATAGCCTGATATAGCTGCCATATAAACAGATCTGGGGATTTGACTTCTTGAGCTTCTAGAGGTCGCAATTCCTATCCGATTTGGCTGAAATTTTGCATGACGTATTTTGTGTCAAATAAGGTTCAAATCGGTTCATAACCTGATATAGCTGCCATATAAACCGATCTGGGATCTTGACTTCTTGACCCCTAGAGGTCGCAATTATTATCCGATATGCCTGAAATATTGTACGACGGATCCTCTCATGACCATCAACAAACGTGTTTATTATGGTCTGAATCGGTCTATAGCCCGATACAGATCCCATATAAATTGTTTTCTCTATTTTACTTCGTGAGCCTCAATGGGCGCAATTCTTATACGAATTGGCTGAAATTTTACACAGGTCTCCAACATATAATTTAATTGTGGTCCGAACCGGACCATATCTTGATATCGTTTTAATAGCAGAGCAACTCTTTTCTTATATCCTTTTTTGCGTAAGAAGAGATGCCGGGAAAAGAACTCGACAAATGCGATCCATGGTGGAGGGTATATAAGATTCGGCCCGGCCGAACTTAGCACGCTTTTACTTGTTACTTGTTATATATAAGAGATACAGTTACACCTTGCGGTGTATATCGGGAGCCTTCAATATTATTACAGACTAACTTACAGCTTTCAAATTTGGGATACAGATTTACCTCGATAGCATATATTACAAAACGTACAAAATATTAATTTCTTTACGGATTGAAATAAAGATCTCAAAATTGGGAAGTAGTTACACTTTGACGTGATAGATAGAGACGTGATAAGATGGGATTTGAAGAGGTTCGTATGAACGGTAAAAGCTAGAACTCCGAATTGACTTAAATGATTTTTATTGCGAAACAAAGGGGGAATTTAGAAAAAACGTGAAAACAAGTGAAGGAGCCTTAAGTTTAGCAGTGCAGAATTTTGGATACCCACCACCTCGGGTATATATGTAAACCACCATTCGTCACAATCTGGTGAAATAAACATTATCTATGCTATATCCAAATATGGTCCGATTTGGTCCAACTCCGGCATGGACATTGAGTGCACTAATAAATACAAATCCCAGTTCAATTTTGGTTCAATATTGGTATTTTTGTGAGCTATATCCAAATATAGACCGTTCTGAACTGTATAAGACACAGATGTTGAAAAATCTAACATGGGTCACTGTGCCAAAATTCAGCGCAATCGGGTAATAAATAAGCCTTTTAAGGGGCCAAGACCTTAAATCAAGGGATCGGTCTATATGTCAGCTATATCCAATTCTTGATGAAACTGGGTCAAAATGAAGAAGAAAGTCGAGTGGTCAAACACAAGGAACTGTCTCAATTTTCTGCAAAATCGGATAATAAATGTGGCTTTTATGGACCTAAGACCTAAAATCGGCAAATCGGCCTATATGGAGGCTATATCAAGATAGAGCCCGATATAGCCCATGTTCGAACTTAACCTGCCAATGGACAAAAAAAGAATCTGTGCAAAATTTCAGCACAATATTTCCATTTTTAAAGACTGTACTGTGTGATTTCAACAGACAGACGGACGGACATGGCTAGATCGTCTTAGATTTTTACGACGATCATGAATATATATACTTTATAGAATGGATATTTCGATCTGACGAAATGAATATACCCCCATCCTTCGGTGGTTGGTATAAATAGTACTAGTTGAAGAAAACGTACGTTTATTACTGTATTTAGTATCATTTCGTACTTTGTTTATGGATTATGCCACAGCTACAAGATTGGGTGAATAAATGATTTTTTCACAAATCGTACATTTTGGTACCACATCACTTACTTAGATTTACAGTAATTGGAGTCAGGTAAAATTTAATAATTTGGTAAAAATTATCCTTGTCTCCAGAGTATAAGAAAAAGTACTTAAGTGCTCTAATTGGTACTTTTGTACAGATTGAGCAAGAGGTGAATTTGGAGATACAGGTACATCTTGACAGTATATGGTGGGCGACTCGCAGGTACTAAAAATGGAATTCGTACATTTAGGTACTAAAACGTACAACATTGTACTTTATTTATGGATTGAGCTAGAACTTTAAAATTTAAGATGCAGTTACACCTTGACAGTATACGTACATATGGTATTAAAACATACAAAATGGTACTTCCCTTACAAACAGCTCTTAATTTTGTATACAGGTACACCTAGACAATTTATGTGGCCGACTAGAAGATTTTTTTTTTGAAATCCGTTCATTTACGTACTAAAACATACAAAATGGTACTTTCTCTACGGATTGAGCAAAAGCTCTTAAAATTAGGATACAGTAATACCTTGCAGTGTATATCGGGCGTCTAGAAAGTTTTTTGATATTCGTATATTTAGGTACTAAAACGTACAAAATGGTACTTTCTTTATAGACTGAGACAGTTTTTAAATTTGGGATATAGGTACAACTTGGTAGTATGTACCGGGCGACTAGAATATTTTTTTTTTGAAATTCGTACATTAGGATACTAAAATGTACAAAATGATACTTTCTCTACAGACTGAGGTACAGCACTTCAAATTGTAATATAATTACAACTCTATAGGAAATATTGGATGACTTGAATATTTATTTTGATACTCGTAGATTTTGGTATTTAAAGGTTCAAGTGGTGCCGTCTTTATAGACTGAGCTACCTCTCTGAAATTTGTGATACAGAAATACCTTTGCAGTGTTATCCAGGCGACAAGAAGATTTTTTTGAAAGTCGTATATAAGGAAGCCACGGTGGCGCAGAGGTTACCATATCTGGCTATGACGCCGATCGCCTGAGTTCAGATCACGGCGTGAACATTAGAAAAATTGTCCGCGTACTAATGCTGGGCCAGTAATAGGTACTAAAACGTCCAAATGGTTCATTCTTAACAGATTGAGCCAAAGCACTGAAAATTAGGATACAATAACAACATGCGGTGTATATTGGGTATCTAGAAGATTTTTTGAAATTTCTACACTTAGGTGCCAAACTGTACAAACTGTTACTTTTTAAAGACTGAGCTACAACTCTGAAATCAATTTCGTATGACGAAAATCAATTTCGTACTCAGAAACAATTTTTTAAAGTGGGTTTCACCATTTTTTTTTTAAATTTAATTGAGACGCTTATTACTGTGCAGCAGTACTTATTGATTAATTTCTTCATAAAGAAGATGATGTCGGTAAATAAGAGGGTGCGTGCAAGACTACCAAACATGAGATCATGAGTTAAATACTCTGTGACACCAAAATTATTAAAATTTGTTTTTAAGGGTAATAGTAGAAGGTGACAGCGGAAAATCAGAGAGCAGCAGTAAAACGAACGAGACAAAGCAGCGCGAGCCGAACAAAGAAAACAACAAGTAAAAGCGTGCTAAGTTCGGCCGGGCCGAATCTTATATACCCTCCACCATGGATCGCATTTGTCGAGTTCTTTTCCCGGCATCTCTTCTTAGGCAAAAAAAAAAGGATACAAGAAAAGATTTGCTCTGCTATTAGAGCGATATCAAGATATGGTCCGGTTTGGACCACAATTAAATTATATATTGGAGACCTGTGTAAAATGTCAGCCAATTCGAATAAGAATTGCGCCCTTTGTGGGCTCAAAAAGTAAAATAGAGAGATCGATTTATATGGGAGCTTTATCGGGCTATAAACCGATTCAGACCATAATAAACACATATGTTGATGGTCATGAGAGGATCCGTCGTACAAAATTTCAGGCAAATCGGATAAGAATTGCGCACTCTAGAGGCTCAAGAAGTCAAGACCCAAGATCGGTTTATATGACAGCTATATCAGGTTATGTACCGATTTGAACCATACTTGCCACAGTTGTTAGATATGATAACAAAATACTACGTGCCAAAATTCATTCAAATTGGATACGAATTGCGCCCTCTAAAGGCTCAAGAAGTCAAGACCCAAGATCGGTTTATATGACAGCTATATAAGGTTATAGACCGATTTGAACCATACTTAGCACAGTTGTTAGATATGATAACAAAATACTACGTGCAAAAATTCATTCAAATTGGATAAGAATTGCGCACTCTAGAGGCTCAAGAAGTCAAAACCTCAGATCGGTCTATATGGCAGCTATATCAGGTTATGGACCGATTTGAATCATACTTGTCACAGTTGTTTGATATAATAACAAAACACGTCGTGCAAAATTCATTCCAATTGGATAAGAATTGCGCACTCTAGAGGCTCAAGAAGTCAAGACCCAAGATCGGTTTATATGGCAGCTATATCAGGTTATGGACCGATATGGCCCATTTACAATACCAACCGACCTACACTAATAAGAAGTATTTGTGCAAAATTTCAAGCGGCTAGCTTTAATCCTTCGGAAGTTAGCGTGCTTTCGACAGACAGACGGACGGACGGACGGACAGACGGACAGACGGACGGACATGGCAAGATCGACATAAAATGTCGCGACGATCAAGAATATATATACTTTATGGGGTCTCAGACGAATATTTCGAGTAGTTACAATCAGAATGACGAAATTAGTATACCCCCCATCTTATGGTGGAGGGTATAAAAACACCACCACCTCAAGCAAAGCACATACGTTGGCTGTTTAAATGTTTTTATACCCTCCACCATAAGATGGGGGGTATACTAATTTCGTCATTCTGTTTGTAACTACTCGAAATATTCGTCTGAGACCCCATAAAGTATATATATTCTTGATCGTCGCGACATTTTATGTCGATCTAGCCATGTCCGTCCGTCTGTCCGTCCGTCCGTCTGTCCGTCCGTCCGTCTGTCCGTCCGTCCGTCTGTCTGTCGAAAGCACGCTAACTTCCGAAGGAGTAAAGCTAGCCGCTTGAAATTTTGCACAAATACTTCTTATTAGTGTAGGTCGGTTGGTATTGTAAATGGGCCATATCGGTCTATGGTTTGATATAGCTGCCATATAAACCGATCTTGGGTCTTGACTTCTTGAGCCTCTAGAGTGCGCTATTCTTATCCAATTGGAATGAAATTTTGCATGACGTGTTTTGTTATGATATCCAATAACTGTGCTAAGTATGGTTCAAATCGGTCCATGTTTTGATATAGCTGCCATATAAACCAATCTTGGGTCTTGACTTCTTGAGCTTCTAGAGGGCGCAATTCTTATTCGATTTGAATTAGTTTTGGCACGACGTGTTTTGTTATGATATCCAACAACTGTGCCAAGTATGGTTCAAATCGGTCTATAACCTAATATAGCTGCCATATAAACTGATCTTGGGTCTTGACTTCTTGAGCCTCTAGAGTGCGCAATTCATATCCAATTGGACTGAAATTTTGCACGACGTGTTTTGTTATGATTTCCAACAACTGTGCTAAGTATGGTTCAAATCGACCGATAACCTAATATAGCTGCCATATAAATCGGTCTTGGGTCTTTACTTCTTGAGCCTCTAGAGTGCGCAATGCTTATCCGATTGGAATGAAATTTTGCACGACGTGTTTTGTTATGATATCCAACATCTGTGCCGAGTTTGGTTCAAATCGGTCCATAACCTGATATAGCTGACATATTAACCGATCTGGGATCTTGACTTCTTGAGCCTCTAGAGGTCGCAATTATTATCCGATTTGTCTGAAATTATGTACTACGGATCTTCTCATGACCATCAACATACGTGTTTATTATGTTCTGAATCGGTCTATAGCCCGATACAGCTCCCATATAAATCGATCTCTCTATTTTACTTCTTGAGCCCCCAAAGGGCGCAATTCTTATTCGAATTGGCTGACATTTTACACAGGTCTCCAACATGTAATAATGTAATAATAGCAGAGCAAATCTTTTCTTTTATCCTTTTTTGTCTAAGCAGAGATGCCAGGAGAAGAACTCGGCAAATGCGATCCATGGTGGAGGGTATGTAAGATTCGGCCCGGCCGAACTTAGCACGCTTTTACTTGTTTTGCCTCACTTATGGATATATTGTTGTTGTTGTTATATGTTGGCTTGTAAAGACAGCTTTTCAACAACAAATATGTACTTTGGGTCGTTGAGATTCAAAACAATTAAAAATGCGTTAAGTTCGGCCGGGCCGAACTTTGGATTCCCACCACCTCGGATATATATGTAAACCACCTTTCATCAAAATCTGGTGAAAATTTAATACCTTATGTCCCATAGTAGTTATATCGAAATATGTTCCCATTTGGACCAAATACTAATAAGAACAAGTCATTGTTCAATTGTGTATAACAAAATATTGATCTTTTTAGTAGCTATATCTAAAAATAAACCGATCTGAATTATATACGACAGGGATGTCGAAAAGCCTAACATAAATCACTGTGTCAAATTTCAGTGAAATCGGATTGTAAATGCGCCTTTTATGGGGCCATGACTTTAAATCGAGATATCGGTCTATATGGCTATATTCAAATCTGAACCGATTTGGGCCAAGTTGCAGAAATATGTCGAAGAGCCTATCAAAACGCACTGTCCCAAATTTCAGCGAAATCGGACAATAAATTAGCCTTTTAATGGACCCAAAACCTTAATTCGAGAGATTGGTCTATATGGCAGTAATATTATAACCTAGACCGATATGGGCCAAATTAAAGAAGAACGTCGAAGAGCCTTACATATTTCACTGTTTCAAATTTCAGCGACATCGGACAATAAATGCGCCTTTAATGGCCCCAAAATCTAAAACCGAGAGATCGGTCTATATGTCAGCTGTATCCAAATCTTTACCGATCTGTGCCATAATGCAGAAGTATGTCAAGGGGCTTAACTTAACTCACTGTCCAAATTTAGGCGACATCGGACAATAAATGCTTCTTTTATGGCCCAAATCTTTAAATCGAGAGAACTGTCTATAGTGTAGCCATATCCAAATCTGAACTGATCAGGGCTAAATTGAAGAAAGATGTCGAAGGGCCTAACACAACTCACTGTCCCAAATTTCACCAAAATCGAATAATAAATGTTGTTTTTATGGGCCCAAGACCCCAAATCGGAGGATCGGTCCATATGGCAGCTATATCCAAATCTGAGTAGATCTGAGCCTAATTGACGAAGGCTGTCGAAGGGCCTGACACAACTCACTGTCGTAAATTTCAGCAAAATCGGATAATAAATGTGGCTTCTATGGGCCTAAGACCCTAAATTGGAGGATCGGACTATATGGCTGCTATATCCAATTCTGGACCGATCGAGGGGCCTAAGACAACGCACTGTCCCAAATTTCAGCAAAATCAGATGATAAATGTGGCTTTTATCGGCATATGACACTAAATCGGAGGATCGGTATCATAGCAGCTATATCCAAATCTGAACCGATCTGGGCCAAATTGACGAAAGATGTGGAAGTGCCTTACACAACTCACTGTCTCACATTTCAGCAAAATCGGATAATAAATGTGTCTTTTATTCGTCTAAGACCCTAAATCGGACGGTCGGACTATATGGCGGCTATATCAAGATATAGTCCTATATAGCTCATCTTCGAACTTAACCTGCTTATGGACAAAGAAAGAATCTGTGCAAAATTTCAGCTCAATATCAGACGGAGGGACATGTCTAGATCGTTTAAGATTTTTAACGCTGATGAAGAATATATATACTTTATAGGGTCGGAAATGGATATTTCGATGTGTTGCAAACGGAATGACAAAATGAATATACCCCCATCCTTCGGTGGTGGGTATAATAAATTGTTGCAGGAAAATTAACAACTTGCGTAGTTGTTTTTTCGACCAAAGTTGTTGTATTTCTTTTACAAATTGAGCATTTGCTCACAAAATATATCGGGCATATTGAAGACTTTTTTGAATTCTTACATTGGGGTACAAGAACGTAAAAAATGGTACGTTCTTTATAGATTGAGCTATCGCTCTGAAAGTAGTGATACAGTTACACCTGTAGGTAGTAAAACAGTTTATCCTGTAATTTTTTGCTGTGTTTCACAGTGTTATTATTGCAGAAATTTGAACAAAGTACTCATCTGCTTCTATCATATAATCGAAGTATACACATAAAATGTTGTGGTTTTATTTTCCTCATTTTCCATTTGGATCACTGTGCGACGTTTAAATCCGTACATTTAAATATTTTGTAAATAGGTTCAGATATATATAAAAAGGTTAAGATATATATAAATTTATCTTTAACATTCTTCTTTTAAAACGCTTTATACTTTTATTCACTATGGTGTAGGATATCAAATGGTCAAATTTGCCATGTTCCAGTCCGTACATATTTATACCCTACTCCGTTACTGTGGTACAGGGTATTATAGCTTAGTGAATTTGTTTGTAACACCCAAAAGGAGGAGAGAATCAGAATCACTTTCTGATTCGATTTCTGTCTGTCCATGTTAATTTGTGTGCAAAGTACAAGTCGCAGTTTTCATCCGACCGTATTCAAATTTGCTATGGGCATGTTTTTTGGCCTAGAGACGAAGCCTATTGAAATTGGAAAAAGTCGGTTTAGATTTGGATATAGCTCCCATATATATGTTCTACCGATTTTTAGTAATAATGCAATAAAATGATAATTTTTTAACTGATTCTCTCGAAATTTGGCAGAGAGGGTTTCCTCTTGAATCTCGACATTACTGGTGAATTTCATAGAAATCGGTTCAGATTTATATATAGCTCTCATATATATATCGCGTGATTTTAACACCTAGAGTCACTGCAAGCTCATTTATTGACCAAACTTCCCAAAACTTCGTACAACGCTTTCCTCGATGACTGTCACAGTATCTGAGTAGTTTGCTCGAAATCGGTTCAGATTTAGATATAGCTCCCATATATATGTTCATCAGATTTTGGGAAATTTGCAATAATGTTGTAGTTTGTCAACCGTAGTTATTGCAGTTTGAACATATTTGCTCGCCGAGGTCAATCAAAATTGGTCCAGAATTGAATATAGCTCCCACATTGTGCTTTTAGGGCAGGTGTAGGGTATTATACAGTCGGTACCGCCCGACTTTCGCCCTTCCTTACTGGTTTTATATATCTTTCTTACATAATGCATCAGAGCCTGAGGGAATTTCTATAGAACATCACCATTAAAGCGTTGAAGTCTTGAGTAGGCACTCAAGCTGATACTTGAAAACCACTGGAAACTAATTTTCTTATTTTTCAAAATGACGTATAGCCAAATATTTAATATTGCAGAATAAGCTGCGACCAATTGAGGAATTAGCAGAAACTTGCTTCGGCCCTTTAATGCTTAATCGTAACGGAAGGAGTGGGAGTACATGCGACCTTTGGTGTACCTGGTTATGATACTTTCTGCCTTGTCGAGGTTGTTTGGATAAAAGAGGAAAGTTGTTTTTTTTTTCTGGCAATAAACAAACAACAACATTAAGTGTTATACCTGAGTTCTCGTTGTTCTTAATACGGTTGGTATCTACCGGCTGACAGTTCTCAATTAAGCTCATCATACTGCTGTTAAATGCTGCACAGCTCCAGTTTAGTTCGCGGTAAACTGGTAGCGTGGTTACAAATGATGATGGAAACTCCTGTGAATCCTGTTCTGCTTAAATAAGTGATAACACTTCAGTTGAGCTTAAGTCGGTCGCCATTTATGGTCATTTTCATAAAAATATAGCAAGTGCCTTACTGAGTAACTTTCAGGGGAAGTAGCAACCATCTGTGATGGCAATAACGAAGAAAGTGTTTAAAGACGGTTTTATGCATCGCTATGATGCGAATGTAAACTCACTAATCACTCTTAGTATGGTCAACACGGCAGTACAACCCAAAATTGTTTCCATGTTTTGGAGAGATGCCTTCTTAGCATTGGTTGGAAGGATGGGTGGCAGCAGCCACAGTTGAACTGTGCTATAGCACAGTATGATTTTAAGTAATTTCAATAGTTTAATCTGGCCACAAAACGAGGATACTGAATGAAGTGCGGTTGCACAGGCACCAAGGCGCATAAGTTGGTCATAAATGTAAAAAAAATCGGTGAACCATTTTTAGCATGCATATTTCGGCGGTAAAATAACTCACTGCTTTGATTTTTAACAAAATGTATTAAATAAAAATAAAAATGATTGCAATAATACTTGAACCAAATGAAGGAGGTTATTTTACTACAGGTTAGCTGACACGAAATGTAACCAATTCAAACGACCAGATTGGCGCACGAGTGTAATCTAAAGATATATCTTGGGATGAAAAACTATTTCGGATGACGGTTTCTTGGCTTGAATCCTCGTACGTGAGGTCGCTTAAGTAAACACGATCATTTTAGAGGTTTACGAATTGGTCAATTGATAAATTTTTCTAGTCAGAGAACACGATTTTCAGAAATTTGCAACGTTCTCAGCAACTTTTTTTGCTCTTTCGAGTCTAACATTTGTAAATATATATTGCGGGCCTGTTTTGTTTTGCTGTTTTCGAATTCGCAAACAGGAAAAAATTGTTTTATGTATATTTCGTAAACCTTATACTTTTAAGGTTTAAAATCACTTGAGGTTTCTTACTAAAAAGTACTTTGATTAAAGTATGCTTTCGATGTTTTATGTGCCAAAGTTTGCAAAAGATAACCCGGGGTAAATCTTTCGTTTTGCGCTTCGAAAACCAGAAACCAGGGGCCCAGGCCCGAGGACCCCCCCTGGCTACGTCCCTAATGGTAGCTATATCCAAATATGGTCAGATCTGGGCGATATTCAACAACAAGGTTTAGAGGGGAACTCGCTGTCCCGAATTTAATCGAAATAGGATGAAAAATGCTCATTTCACTATGTCGGGAGATCGGTTTATACGGCAGTTATTTCCAAATATGGCCCTATCTGGACCATATTTGACAGGAATGTGTGGGGATCTACCAGAATACACTGTGCCAAATTTTATCGAACTCGGGAAATAAATAGATTTTTAATAGGCTCAAAACCCTACATCGGGAGATCGGGTGGTTGGTCTATAGAGCAGCTATATCCAAATACAGTCCGATCTGAAACACACTTCACAGAAATGAGTAGGAGTCTACCAGAAATGTTTGGAAATTGCAAATTTTTCAAAGCTTCTAAATTAATAAACCCCCATAAATGTGGTTTCTGGAACAAAATCATTGCTAACAGGTAGCCAATGGAAAAACGGCTATAATAAAAAATGCACTTTCCATTTCCTCCTTATTTTTATACCCTCCACCATAGGATGGTGTATACTAATTTCGTCATTCTGTTTGTAACTACACGAAATATTCGTCTGAGATCCCATAAAGTATATATTCTTGATCGTCGCGACATTTTATGTCGATCTAGCCATGTCCGTCCGTCCGTCTGTCTGTCGAAAGCACGCCAACTTCCGAAGGAGTAAAGCTAGCCGCTTGAAATTTTGCACAAATACTTCTTATTAGTGTAGATCGGTTGGTATTGTAAATGGGCCATACCGGTTCATATAAACAGCTCAGGGGACTTGATTCTTGAGTTTCTAGAGGGCGCAATTCCTATCCGATTTGCCTGAAATTTCGCACGACGTGTTTTATTATTATATCCAACAACTGTGCCAAATATGGTTCAAATCGGTTCATAACCTGATATAGCTGTCATATAAACAGCTCAGGGGACTTGATTTTTGAGCTTCTAGAGGGCGCAATTGCTATCCGATTTGGCTGAAATTTTGTACGACGGATCCTCTTATAACCATCATCATACGTGTATATTATAGTCTGAATAGGTCTATAGCCCGATACAGCTCCCATATAAATTGATCTCTCTATTTTACTTCTTGAGCCCCCAAAAGGGGGCTCAAGAAGTAAAACTCTAATAGCAGAGCAAATCTTTTCTCATACCCTGTTTTGCCTACGAAGAGATGCCGGGAAAAGAACTCGACAAATGCGATCCATGGTGAAGGGTATATAAGATTCGGCCCGGTGGAACTTAGCACGTTTTTACTTGTTTATTATGACAAACCTATTTTTATACCCTCCACCATAGGATGGTGGTACACTAATTTAGTCATTCTGTTTGTAACACCTCGAAATATGCTTGTATGTATCTTGACTTCTTGAGGCTCTAGACGACGCAATTCTTTTCCGATTTGACTGAAATTTTGCACGTTTTGTTTCGGTATCACTTCCAACAACTGTGCTAAATCGGTACATAACCTGATATAGCTGCCATATAAACCGATCTGGAATCTTGACATCTTCAGCTCACATCCGACTTGGCACAAATTTTGTACAACGGCTTCTCTCATGACCTTCAACATTCGTGGCTAATATGATCTGAATCGATCTAAACCTTGAGACAGCTCCTATATAAACCGATCTCCCGATTTTGCATACATGTACCTATGGAATATTTAACTGTTAAATGAGTTATGTTAGACCCTTACATAAGCTATTTGAAAGTTGACTCTATTTAGATATAGCTGCTATGTTCGGCCCGGTCGAACTTAATGCCTTTTTGCATATTTTTTTGTTTTGAAAAGAGAACATATTGTAGGTTCGTTTTAAATGAAATTTGATAAAGATTTACCAAAATAAATGGGATCTATATGTACTTTAACAAGTAAAAGCGTGCTAAGTTCGGCAGGGCCGAATCTTATATACCCTCCACCATGAGTCGCATTTGTCGAGTTCTTTTCCCGGCATCTCTTCTTAGGCAAAAAAGGATATAAGAAAAGATTTGCTCAGCTATTAGAGCGATATCAAGACATGGTCCGGTTTGGACCACAATTATATTATATGTTGGAGACCTGTGTAAAATGTCAGCCAATTCGAATAAGAATTGGGCCCTTTGGGGGCTCAAAATAGAGAGATAGATTTATAAGGGAGCTGTATCGGGCTATAAACCGATTCAGAACATAATAAACACGTATGTTGATGGTCATGAGAGGATCCGTCGTACAAAATTTCAGGCAAATCGGACGATGAACCGATTTGAAACTTATTTGACACAGTTGTCGAAAGTAAAAATAAAATATGTCATGCAAAATTTCGGGCAAATCGGATAATAATTGCGACCTCTACAGGCTCAAGAAGTCAAGATCCCAGATCGGTTTATATGACAGCTATATCAGGTTATGAACCGATTTGAACCATACTTGGCATAGTTGTTGGATATCATAACAAAACACGTCGTGCAAAAATTCATTCAAATCGGATAAGAATTGCGCACTCTAGAGGCTCAAGAAGTCAAGACCCAAGATCGGTTTATATGGCAGCTATATCAAAACATGGACCGATATGGCCCATTTACAATACCAACCGACCTACACTAATAAGAAGTATTTGTGCAAAATTTCAAGCGGCTAGCTTTACTCTTTCGCAAGTAAGCGTGCTTTCGACAGATAGGCAGACGGACGGACAAACGGACGGACGGACAGACGGACGGACGGACAGACGTATGGACGGACAGACGGACGGACATGGCTAGATCGACATAAAATGTCACGACGATCAAGAATATATATACTTTATGGGGTCTCAGACGAATATTTCGAGTAGTTACAAACAGAATGACGAAATTAGTATACCCCTTAAATTGTTGCGCTTTGTTTGTTTGTTTATTATTATTTGTTTGTTAGTTTGTTGGTCTGTTCCGTATAGATTCAAAAACGGCTGAATTGATTTTCATGAAATTTTTACAGAAATTTTTAGGGGTATCAAATGGTATTTAAGAATACAAAAAATATTTAAGAATAGAGTACGATCTTGGTATATAAATGTCACCCAAAGTGTTCGAGGGGGTCCCCCACTCCCAAAAAACCCTCCAAAAGGACACTTCACCTCTTTGGGCTATATGGGTATCAAATGAAAGTTGTTTGGAAGTATCTGTTATAAGAATTTGGTCCGAGGTGTCTACGGGTCTCTCCAGCCCCAAAAACCCCCAAAACAGGCATAAAGTTCTAACGTCACAAAAGGGGATCAAATGAAAAGTCTTTAGGAGTTGACTACGCATCTGGTATACACATTTGGGACAGAGTCCGTGACGGCCAACCCATTAAATACCCTTCAATAGTATCGGAATAGTATGGGAATTAGAAGAAAGGTCTACGTCAGTAAAGTTCGAATCTAATAATGATATAAGGGTTCAAGTGTCTGGGTCATGTCCCATCGTTCAACAGGACATGTAGATCACGGCAATAAAGGACTCACATAATTTATCTTTTGGGTCTTAGCGTTGGGGCGACCGACCCTGTAGGACGTGTAAGAGGGCAATCCCCCTCCCCTAATCCGACCAGAAAAAAAAAATAATTAAAAATAATATATGAAGGCCGATCAGGATAGAATAGGAAGGCAATAAAAGGTATTTGGTTGTAGAGAACACTTTTTGACCTCAAATTGGGGTAGAATTACCGTCGGATCTTTAGAAATGTGGTATCCCAAGTGTTAACTTTAAAATATGATCTTAAATGTAAATAACCCATACAAAACAAATTTATTAATGTTAATTTGAACGCGACCCGTAGCCCTGAATATCTTGATTGCCAACTTCAAAATGCGTGACATCATGGGGCTCAAACAAAATCGTGTTCTAACACGATGCTGTTAATATTTCAGGATCCGCCCCCTTAATTCCCTTCAAACCGGCCATGTTGGCCTACTATAAAGGGTGTTTCATTGTAGTAAACGAATTTGATATCCAATTTTGAGGCAAATTATTCGGGGGTATCTCACCCCATAAAATTCCCCTTAACCATTTGCAATTGCGGCAAAAATAAAATGAGTATAACAGTAGAACATGATACTGATATTTTTAAGGGCTAAGTACGTTGGTGGCCGCCGCACCCGATTTGCCCCTTTTAAAATACCAACCGACTTACACTAATAAAAAGGATTTGTGCAAAATTTCAAGCGCCTAGCTTTACTCCTTCGAGAGTTAGCGTGCTTTCGACAGACAGACGGACGGAAGGACATAGCTAGATCGACTTAAAATGTCATAAGGGTCAAGAATATATATATTTCATGGGGTGTTACACGCATATTTCGAGGTGTTCAATGGTGGCGGGAAAAAAAAAGAAAAAAACAAGTAAAAGCGTGCTAAGTTCGGCCGGGCCGAATCTTATATACCCTCCACCATGGATCGCATTTGTCGAGTTCTTTTCCCGGCATCTTTTCTTAGGCAAAAAAAGTTTATAAGAAAAGATTTGCTCTGCTATTAGAGCGATATCAAGATATGGTCCGGTTTGGACCACAATTAAATTATATGTTGGAGACCTGTGTAAAATTTCAGCCAATTCGTATAAGAATTGCGCCCATTGGGGCTCACGAAGTAAAATAGAGAGAACGATTTATATGGGATCTGTATCGGGCTATAGACCGATTCAGACCATAATAAACACGTTTGTTGATGGTCATGAGAGGATCCGTCGTACAAAATTTCAGGCATATCGGATATCAATTGCGACCTCTAGGGGTCAAGAAGTCAAGATCCCAGATCAGTTTATATGGCAGCTATATCAGGTTATGAACCGATTTGAACCTTATTTGACACAGTTGTTGAAAGTAAAAAAAATACGTTATGCAAAAATTCATTCAAATCGGATAAGAATTGTGGCCTCTAGAGGCTCAAGAAGTCAAGACCCAAGATCGGTTTATATGGCAGCTATATCAGGTTATGGACCGATTTGAAATATACTTGGCACAGTTGTTGGATATCATAGCAAAACACGTCGTGCAAAATTTCATTCCAATCGGATAAGAATTGAGCACTCTAGAAGCTCAAGAAGTCAAATCCCAAGATTGGTTTATATGGCAGCTATATCATGTTATCGACCTATTTGAACCAAACTTATCACAGTTGTTGGAAGTCATAACAAAACACGTCGTGCAAAATTTCATTTCAATCGGATAAGAATTGCGCCCACTAGAGGCTCAAGAAGTCAAGACCCAAGATCGGTTTATATGGCAGCTATATCAGGTTATGGACCGATTTGAACTATACTTGGCACAGTTGTTGGATATCATAGCAAAACACGTCGTGCAAAATTTCATTCCAATCGGATAAGAATTGCGCCTTCTAGAGGCTCAAGAATTCAAGACCCAAGATCGGTTTATATGGCAGCTATATCATGTTTTGGACCGATTTGAACCATACTTGGCACAGTTGTTGGATATCATAACAAAACACGTCGTGCAAAATTTCATTCTGGTCGGATAAGAATTGCGCCTTCTAGAGGCTCAAGAATTCAAGACCCAAGATCGGTTTATATGGCAGCTATATCAGGTTATGGACCGATTTGAACTATACTTGGCACAGTTGTTGGATATCATAGCAAAACACGTCATGCAAAATTTCATTCTGATCGGATAAGAATTGCGCACTCTACATGCTCAAGAAGTCAAGACCCAAGATCGGTTTATATGGCAGCTATATCAAAACATGGACCGATATGGCCCATTTACAATACCAACCGACATACACTAATAAGAAGTATTTGTGCAAAATTTCAAGCGGCTAGCTTTACTCCTTCGGAAGTTAGCGTGCTTTCGACAGACAGACGGACGGACGGACGGACGGACGGACGGACAAACGGACGGACATGGCTAGATCGACATAAAATGTCGCGGCGATCAAGAATATATATACTTTATGGGGTCTCAGACGAATATTTCGAGTAGTTACAAACAGAATGACGAAATTAGTATACCCCCCATCTTATGGTGGAGGGTATAACAAATTAAAGCATGCTTACATCGTTCGGGTCGAATCTTCTATATCCTTCACCATGGATTGCATTTGCCGAGTTCTTTTCCCGGTATCTCTTTTTAGGCAAAGGATAAAAGATAAGAAATAATATGCTATTGAAGCTATATCAAGTTATGGTATCAAGTTATGTTCCAATTCGGCCCATAATTGAATTAAATGTTGGAGACCATAGTAGAAGTCATTGTGTAAAATTTTTGCTAATTCGAATAAGACTGAGCGACTTTTAGATGCTCAAGATGTAAAATAGCATTACCGTTTTATATGGGTGTTGGTGCTGTTTCATATTTGATAAGTATATTGAACGTCATGGTAGAAACAGTTGTACCAAATTTCATCCAAGTCGGATAATAATTGCGCCCTCAGAGGCT